>NW_005307139.1:0-792 GCF_000412655.1 Myotis brandtii
TTTGTTTGTTTGTTTGTTTGTTTTTCCCAGCCCACTATGGTGCTGGGTCCCTTGTCCCAGCACAGTGCAGCACTCACTTCTACATTAAAACCTTCAGCTCTCACTTGAAGGTCGAGGCTCATGGACAGGAGGGTAGATTGAGGGGCAGGGTCAGGGCAGAAGGTCCTGGGGCTGCGTTGGAGCAGGAGGGGTGGTCACAGGATGGCCTGAAGCAGTGTAGCTGGGCTTAAGAGTCAAACATGGGGTTTCATGGAGGCGGGGTTCTGTGAGGACAAAAATGGGTGAATGCTCAAGGCTGTGTTTATTCACCACTGATTTCACCAGTGAAGATCCTGGGTCTGATTTTACCAAGAAGATAAACAGCCTTTCAATATAAAGCAAATAGTACCGTTGGCCAATTAAACACTGGGGTAAATATTAGTTGATTAACAGAAAGAGTGGGAATAGAATGGAAATGGAGGAAAGGAGTAAACAGAACTAAGCCTACAGGCCATTAGTGTGCCCTCGTGTCTCCTTACCTGTAGGCTGGGAGCCTGTGTGGAGGCAGTGGGGGCACTGGAAGAGCTGTGCAGGCCAGCACTGAATTGTGTGCCCTGGGTAGCTGGACTCAAGTTTAGTTTCTGTCTTAAAGACCAAAAGATGCTGTTCCCTATGCAGGAAGGGTTCTTACGAGTCCCAGTGAGTAAAATGTTCCCTTTCCTGATCATTTTATCAGCAACCTTTGATGTTTTCTCATTTCTACCTGCTCCAGAGAAATAATGTGTCTACATGTATGCAACTTGTAAGAAGCAA
>NW_005307140.1:0-792 GCF_000412655.1 Myotis brandtii
TGATCTGTGAACTTCTCCTGGTCGAAGCCGAGGGTTTCCATGTGACCCCACAGTGCCAAACAGGGGAAGGCTCCGAATCCAATGGGTCCAGGTGGTTCCAGAGGGGAAAATGATGTCAACGGGTGAAAGTTACAGGTAGGTGGTTTGCAGCTCCATTGAAAGAACTTTCAACCAAGTGGCTCCATCTAAAGATAACGGGCTCTCCTGGGAGCGAATGAGGTCACTGTCCCCGAGGCGCTCAAGCAGAGGCTCCGAGAGCCCCCTGGCAGAACCAGAACAGTCGCCTACCGAGCCCCCACGGGGGCTGGTGAGCTGGCTCTAATGGCTGTTTGAAGGCATAGTCAGGTAGAAGGCTTCTGATTGGAGGGCAGGGTATTGATTGAGCATTGCTACCCCACTTAGAATCACCACATCTGGTTGGGAGGGACGGAAAGGTAAGTTAACATTTATCGAAAATCCATTATGTACTGGACACATTATCTTTCATCTCCACAAGTACATGAGGTAGGGTTTGCTATTCCTGGTTTACTGTGAGGGAAACGGGTCTCAGAGACGCTCAGAACCTTGACCAAAGTCACCTGTGTCAGCAGGGAGCACAGCAGGCTGAGGTTAGTCTGCACGATGCCCCCTTCCTCTGAAGAAGCCAACATCGCCCCCTCCCAGACCTCCCTCCTGGAGCCCGGCTTCCTCTTCGCCTCCGTGGAGAGGGGACTTGGGCACCAGCATGTCTGAGCAGCCGGGTCCGTCACACAAGCAGATCCATCAGGCAGGACTTGGGTGTGGGTGTGTGAC
>NW_005307141.1:0-792 GCF_000412655.1 Myotis brandtii
AGGAAACACCTGTAAGGGAATGAAGGAGACTGCATAGGGAAGAGGAAATAGTTATGCAAATGACAGCTGAGATGTCTCAGGTGACGGCTACCCTTAGCTTGATCCCAGAAACTGAGGCCCTGGATCATAAGTCATTCCACAGAAATGTCACCTTGAGGCAAGAGGATTAACTTTTTGTATGTCATTTATTACACAGCCATTGGCTTTGGGAGGAGGGAGCCGTTTGGGTGGTGGCTCCCAATAGCCAAGGCAGTGCCAAATCTCTGGAGAAGGGAGCAAATGTGAGCCATTAGCAGGCAACACTCCCAGCAACTCGGAGCTGGGTGCAAGGACTGGTCCAGGGGTTGTAGTTCATTGTACTGGAAGGTTTCTAAATCTATGATTTTTCCTTTGCACTCACAGCATGTCAAATGGTAATAACGAGGCTTATATGAGCTGAAATCTAGTTCACACTATGTTGGCCACGTTGTGCGTGGGCCCTAGCACTCAGAGGAGAGACCTTTGGCTAATTCCTACAAAGCACTGAATAGACTAGGGACAAGTCTAAGTATAAGCTGCAATGGAAAGGTCTCAATAACCACTGCTCAGCAGGGCATGGAAGGCAATACTAATGTTTAAGGAAAAATAATACTCGGATACAAACTGTCCTGTCATCTAAGTCCAATGATTGGGCCATCACTTAATCTTGATTTCACTTATAGCTAGGGATACGTTAAAAACAAACAAAAAACAAAACCTGTCACTTCTTAGTCCCAAAAGCACGTCGGGGGCTTGTATTAGTTTCGGTTTAGA
>NW_005307142.1:0-792 GCF_000412655.1 Myotis brandtii
TATTGATTAAGCACTGAAGTTTTTAGAACTAGGACCAAGTGCTGACCCAGGGTATATAGTTTTGTACAGAGAAGGAATTTGACACTCTTGAAAGAGTTGTCATAAATCTTTTAAATACAATTGGGCTCAAGAAATATAATCATATTTGTGATTCCTGGAAATATGCTTATGTAAGCATAATCCTAAATCACCAAGCTAAATCTACACATATCCACATACATTCACACATATATAATCACATATCACAGTGCTTGTGGTGAACACTCTTACTTCCTCACCCTAATCCTCTTTAACAGGCTGGTGTACCTATCCTGCTGATGTGGGTATTTTACCATTGTCCCTTAGTTGGACAATTGTCCTTAGCCAAACCAAGTCCACCTTGTCTGGAATGTCACTCTCCATGTTCCTGAGGGCTATGGAGAGACAACCAATGATTGGCTGAAAGTAAGTTTAAATAATAATCAGAAGAAGACCAGTTTTCTTGCTTCAAGGTAGGACCAACTATACTGTAATTCATGCTCCAGAACTCGCCATGAAATAAATGAGGTTGAAGCTCAGCTGTGGAGGAGACCACCTACTTTCTCAGTGCTTTCCCTGGCCCATCCTACTTCCCCACTCCCTTTCTCCTGGGAGCACTTCTTCAATAAGGCATGTGCACTGAATTCCTGTCTCAGGCTCTGCTTCTAAGGAATCCAACACGAGATAGCACCTCATTACTGATCTTGAAAATTTTCAGCATCGATGCTGCTCTTGGTCTTACTCCATCTCTGTCTTTTACTCTAAAAGCATTTG
>NW_005307143.1:0-792 GCF_000412655.1 Myotis brandtii
AAAGTCGCTGTTTTGTACACTGAAAGCCATCTCTTACCAGTCTAATCCTCAGTGGGTGGCAAACTTCTCACCATGGTCTCCTGGCTCTCATGTGCTAGAGGTGCTTCCCATCCCTACAAAATAAGAAGTACCAGGCCCCAATAAAATAATTTTAGCTAGAGCTGGGACATCTGACCTGAGGAGAGTCTGGCCTTGGTAACTTCTTCAAAGCATGCCATTACATTACATTTGTTGTTTTTAAACATTCATGCAAATTTACTAGACAAGACAACAAATAGAGTGAACAGTGCAAGGTATTTCAAATAAATGTAAATGTGTGAGATTTTGTTGTATACCTAAGTAATTTTCCACAGCACAGTCCTAAGGCGCTAAATTATAACAAATGGTAAAATGTGACAAAAGATTATGCTTGATCTTGTCCTCAAATGGTAGACTGTAGTGACAAACTGTTGGAAACTCCTTGTAACCCACTGCTGTGGGGTGGTCTGTGTCTGTCTGATACCCATGCTCCATTGTTTTGCACCAAATTCCTGCCTCCCATCTGGCCTCCCATGGTGGCTAGAGGAGCTGGTGTCTGATAAGACCCAGTACTTGGCTTAACTGAGAATAATAGGGCATTTTTCTTATAGAAATAAAAGATACTACCCAGTTTTCTTTCTTTCCCTCCCTTTATCTCTTTTTCTCCTCTTCCCTTCCTCCAAACTTCTCCTATTCTCTTTTGTCCCTCTTGCCCTTTCTCTCTTTTCTGACTCTGTCATTCTATTCCTTTACTTCCTGCCAGTTTAACCATGG
>NW_005307144.1:0-792 GCF_000412655.1 Myotis brandtii
ATCTATCTATCTATCTATCTATCTATGGAGATAGGGTCCTTAAATAAAAATAATTGAGGATGGGAGAGATTTGAATATGTTTATAGGCCAAGGGGAAGGGCCCATCAGGGAGGGAAAGAATATAGGAAAGAAGGGATAATTAGTGATAAAGGAGTCTGATAAAGCTGGTATTTGGTTTTGAACTGAAATGCCGGTGCCTCTCTGTGGGTGAGACTGCAGGGAAGGCCAAAAATGATGGGAGTAACCATGGATAAGTTGTTGTCTGGGAAGGAATTCAGACACTTGGGAAGACCACAGGCGAACGTTTTCGATTTGCTTGATGAAGTAATGCTCCATTGGGACAGGCTCTGCTGTTGCTGCGAACGCGTGTCAGGACAGAGAGCCATGGGGAAATTGGGGAGGTTGGAAGGCATGGAGAGAATTCCGGAGAGAATGGGATTCTTGCTTTTTGGGGTGGGATACAGAAATTGGGAGGTTTCTTCTCAGCCTCTCTAAGACCCACCCCCACAGGAAGCTTAGCATCCTTTTGAGCCTCTGCTCACTTTTCCCACTTGGCTCAGGGCGGTCAGGCCAGACGCAGTGTCCGCAATGTGCTCAAGAACCATAGACTCTTTTTGGTCTTTTTTTTAATAATCCGAAGTGGAATTCTTAAACTTATGCATGAAGAAAGGTCTCTTAGAGTCAGTCATTTTGAAAAACACGTTCTTCTTCTTGCAGTGCACAAATCTACCTGTTAAAATGTTGGCGGAATTGCTAAGCAGGCAATACCATTTACACAAAGGTAATAATGTA
>NW_005307145.1:0-792 GCF_000412655.1 Myotis brandtii
CACTATCACGCCACCAGGTGAAACACTGGCCAGGTGACATTCCGGATGCGGATGAAGAATGTGAAACAGGTAGTGCATCTATAGATACGACCTTCCCATATACGTGTGCATATGTAATCCTGTATGTAACATATTATATGTACATACTTTAAACTTCTCTTTAAAGTTACACAAACGAGGACTATAGCTGTTACGCAAATTTTCTTCTTTCGTTCTTTCTGTGTGTGTATTATTTCAGTTTCTGTCCTCCTTCCCTTGTTACATCATACAAATGGTTGGACATTAACATTGCAGTTTACTCTTGAAGGAAAAAAGAAATGACAAACTATAAAATTATGTTATTTCATGTACAAGAACATAGGTAAACTCACCAAGTAGAGATTAAGAAAAGATCCAAATCCCATTACCACAAATATCTCTGTAAGCAAAAATATCTCCCAACCCCACCAAACAGCACTGTTTGACAAAATAAACTACAATAGTTCATTCTGAACCTCCCCATGAAATTCATTATAATGCGACTTGCCCAACGTAACTTCACATGTTACAGGCTCCACAAGGACAAAGAGGAGCACTCGCCTCAGTGCAGTTACAGATGGACAAGCCTGTCCATACAAACCCATTGGGCCACAAAGAGAATCTGAAACACGGAGCAGCGCGGCTGTGTCCGGGAGGGGACACGCGACTGCTGGCACTTGCACCTCCTCATCCCCAGGAGAGAATGACAATGTCTTTTTTTCTTTTGTATATATTTGTTTTATTGATTTCAGAGAGGAAGAGAGAGGGAAGGAG
>NW_005307146.1:0-792 GCF_000412655.1 Myotis brandtii
AAAAAATAAAACAATAACAAAAACCCCTGAGGTGCAAAAATAATTTCTAGTTTCCAAAGACATAGATCCAATTTATTTTTAAATTACCTCATATTTTCTCCAATGATTAATACTCTGATATTAAAGAGTTGTATGGGGCACAACAAAGCAAGAAGAGACATGAATTCAATGCTACATAAGAAATTTTGGCCAAGTATAATCAATCATGTTAACCTAATTTATAACACTCATTTTGACAAACTTTTGAGGAGCTTTTCTCTCCATCAGTCTTAAGTAAGCCTATTGGCATTCCAGCCCATCTTATCATCTGATTCTGACTCTGAGGCATCCTTCCAGTAGCAATGAGAAAACTAGAAAAATTCACTGGTAAATCAATAGTCCTTAAAATTCCATAAATGAGTTCAGGCTGCCAACCTTCAATTTCATGTGTATGGAACATTTTTTTTTGGACAGGAGAGGGAAATAAGTATTTAATGATAATTGAAATCAATTCTTGTGCCATTTTTGTGGAAGGAAGGATTATGAGCCTGATCTGTAATGCATTTGGGGAGCCACATGTCATGGTTTTCTGTGTAATAGCCAAGAGCCTTCCCCCTACGAAGGGAAACTTTTATTAGAGTTTCAAGATTGGATATTTGTAATGCATTATACATTTTTGTTTGAGTTTCATGCTCTCCTCTCCTCTAAGTAGATAGTAATTTACCAGAATGTATCTTAAGGTTTTGTGTTTTGAAATGTAACTAATATCTGAAATAACCAAAACATGTGAGGTTAGTGAATTTTTTTTTTAAA
>NW_005307147.1:0-792 GCF_000412655.1 Myotis brandtii
CTTAGGGCAGGGTGTGCATGCAAGGGGCAGGAGGGAGAGTATCAGGCCCACTGAGCTGAAAAGAACAGAGCAATCCAAGAACAGATTATTCTGGTAGAAGGACCTTTATTTCTACAATGTAGACATCATAAAACAACAAGGAGAAGCTGGTAATTTGTGACAACGTGTGAGCCCTTGTAGCTGTATCACTTCTGTGCAGTGAATGGAAGCATGTGGACTAGAGGGAGGGGCCTGCTTCCCAGTCTGAGATGATGGGCAGCCACGTTATGGATGAACCAGCCTTTCTGGGAGGAAGATGACGGTGTCCTCTCGCATGGCATTGAGAACATCCTGTTGAGGGATGGAGAAAAGCCATCTCGTTTTCCTTCCTGGCAATTTATGAATTAAGACTTGCTCAAAATTTTTTTAAAAGTTCAAATCTAAGTAATATCCGGTGTCAGCTTGCCATTCCAGTTTTTACAGTCGAAGGCTATTAGTCAGTGAAGCAGTGTGGATCCATATGAATATTGATCGCTGTCTCTTTGCCCTCCTTTGAGTGTGCTCTCTTAATGACGGCCCATTTCAATATTCATTAGAAAAGGTGTGTTTTCTGATTGCACCAGAACTGATCAGTGAGTGGAAGGATTTAGCTAGAATGTGGGCATCTTGTTTAAATGGCCCCTTGGATCATGAAGATCCTGGTTTTAGTCTCTCTGGACTTTCCTCAGCTCTTCTGTATCTCAGAAATTCAGGCATCTCCTTGTTGTTGTTTTTTTAAATATATATTTTATTGATTGTTTTACAGAGAGGAAG
>NW_005307148.1:0-792 GCF_000412655.1 Myotis brandtii
TCAACTTGGCATCCCCCCAAGGACTGCGGGTTCCAGGATGTAAATGTTGCACGTGCTCGACCGGCGGGGCGGCGGCGGCGTTACACAACCGCATTTACAAGAGGCAGGAAGCCCGCGTAGGCGTGGGCCAGGGATGCCGGGGTTGCAGGGTGGGCGCCGGCTGTCAGGGTGTTAGAACAAGCATCCCGGCCCGAGGGTTTCGAGGAGGAGAGGGCGCAAGGGCGAGGGAACCGGGGCAGGTTGCGGAAAGAGGCGCTGAAAGGCTGCTGGGGGAAGGTACCGGCTGGGAGCGGTGCAGATGCCTGGGGCTGGGCGGGAGGTGACTTGGGCTGGAAGGGCGAGCTGCAGCCCTTCCCTAGGAAGTGGGAGGAACGGGGGTGCAGGAGCCTACAAACCAGCCGGGCGCTGGGAGGGGCGCAAAGGCTGGTGCCGGCGCAATTGGAGGGGAGGAGGAGTGGAAAAGGGGTGCAGGTCCCCGACCCGTCCTCACCTTGTCCCCGGGCTTTGGGGAGGCTGGCATCCTGGTCCCAGGAAGTGGGGGAACCGGGATTCGAGAATGTCGAACCTATCCGGGTACCGGGAGGGAGCGCGCGGAGGCTGACGCCAGAGCGGGGAAATGGAGAGAAAGGGGGGGTGCAGGTCCCCGACCCGTCTTCACCCCGGGGGTGAAGGCCGGGGCGGAGGCCGAGCAGCCGGGACTCGGGAAGTGCAGGAGGTCACTGGGTCATCGGGGAACTGGCGGACACCCCCTCCCAGGCGCGCAGCCCCGCCGCCAGCGCTCACCTCACCTCA
>NW_005307149.1:0-792 GCF_000412655.1 Myotis brandtii
CCATTGCAGAGGAAGTGTGTGTAATTTAAAAGTAGCCCTCGGATAATACTCGCAGTAGAGAGTCACTAGTCTACGGCCTCTGTGTTGAGGGGATAGAGCCAGAGAGGAGAAGCTAAGGGTCTGAGATATGAGATGTGTCAGGAGGGGTGATACCAAGGACACGGGGACACAATGTCAGTGACAGGAGGAATTCACAGTCCCACCGAGACAGGAGACGTAGACATGCCAATCAAATTCATTCCAGGCGAGGAGGGTGCTGAAGGGGTTTCCCCTCAGTGACCCCTGTTGGTTCTGTGTCTTAAGAACAAAGTGATGTTTATGTCGGAGAAGAGAGTTTATAGAATTCTGCGCCTGAGGAAAAGGTGGAAGTTGGGATAATTACTACGAGAACAGAATTGTGGTCTGAATAAAGTCAACCAGGAAGACTGCCCCGGTCTCCGGCAGGTGCTGGGCACTGCTGTGTCAGAGCTGGGTGGTTTCAGGTTGGGTGGCCATGTTGTCTGACTACTGCTCTGCAGACACGTCCAGAGACTGTGATGAAGCGCCCGCTGACGACCATGAGGCTGTGGGGCATCACCGGGTGGTAGCGCCCTTTCTCACAGCACTTTGCAATACTATAGCTCATGGTTGGGTGACGTTTCAGGATGACGTGTTGTGGACAAAGTAAAGTGGGAGGAAATTAATGCACGAAATAAACTTTACGTAATAATTGTTGGTACTGTATATTAAGGGTATATATTTCTTAATTTTATTGATTTGAGAAGAAGGGAGAGGGAGAGAGAGATAGAAACA
>NW_005307150.1:0-792 GCF_000412655.1 Myotis brandtii
ATGAATATGATCATGTTGTACCTTGGACATCCTATCATTAAAGTCACTGTTGGATAGTCCAAGGAAGGAAGCCGGTACTGTTGCCAAAATGCCACAATTTGAGTGAACAGACTAGACAATAGGTCTTCAGCCCCTTAGTAAACTATTACTAAGATTTTCATGTTAGTTATCTGTTTACTTAAACAACAAATAAAGAAGATACCAGGGAGAATATTTTCTATAAGGGCAACAAAATAAGAAGAGGTCAGTAAAATGGACCACATTAGATATAAAAATTTAATATATGACACACAAATTATTTTAAATAAGTAATATAATTTATGTGTTGAGATAACTGATCAGTGATTTTGAAAAAAATGAACAAATAGATATAAAATGGCAAAAATGACTTTCTACAGTAAATAGCTACATAAGCATTTAAATTGTAGGTTGAAATTGTATGTCGAAATTGTATGTCTTTAAAGAATTTCAAGACTGCACATACTATAATGGTTATATATTTACAAAATAAGCTAAGTATTCAATTAACAAGAATTTCTGCTGCTCACCCATCTCACTTAATCCAGAATATTTATCTGCATTACACATATATTATTAGAAAACTCAGAAAATGATTTTGTTTTTCTTTTAAATATAGAAATTTTATGTGGCTTTTATTAACTATTTTCAACTGTTAAAGAATTGTGTTAAGGTAAATAAAATTTGTGCATGTTTTAACATGTTTTTAAATTTGAATTTACCCACAGAAATTTTATAGTTTCAGCTGAGAATAGCTTTACTTTAGAAAAAAAA
>NW_005307151.1:0-792 GCF_000412655.1 Myotis brandtii
TCCTCTCTGCAAAAAATCAATAAAATATATATAAACAAAACAAAACACCCAAGCCAAGGATGCCTGTGCATCTGACATGCTTTTGAAGGTGCAGAAGCCAGCTCTTCTAAAGCTGGTGAAACAAAAAATGTCCCCAAAGACCCAGTCAGCTCAGTTCTTTTCTAACTCTAACTGGTGAAACTGAACATATTCTGAAACTGGGAAGGCAAGATTGCATGGTTGTCCCAGTGGGCAGCACAGGCATTCTGTGATTCACCCACAACAGGAAGGCACAGGTATGAGACTAGAATACATTCCTACTTTTATTAGACTTGTTCTGAGAGAACAAAAGGACTCCACACCTTCCCACAAAAGAGGAACTGCACAGTCATGGGTACAGACTGTGAAAGCAGAATTGCTTGGTTCAAATTATAGTTGCGGTATTTCCTATCTTGTATCATGAATAAATTACTTAATCTCTCTATGCTTCTGTTTCCTCATCTGTAAAGTGAGAATAATTACAGGGTTGTTCTAAGGCTCAAACAAGTTAAATGGGTACAGAATATGAAATGGAGCCTGAGTCATAGAAAACACTATGCAATTTTTCTTAAAAAATATAAAGCGACATAGTATGAGTACTCACCAACATTTCTCCAGAGAGGATGAGATTTGCCCAAAGTTTGATTTTGATAAAAATTCAGATTGTACTAGTATAATGCTTAATGGGTCTGTTTAATCCCTGTCTCATTTATTCAGGAGTTTAGCCCCACAGTATCTTCTAGTAATCTCTTTCTACCTGAGACACTTCTGTTA
>NW_005307152.1:0-792 GCF_000412655.1 Myotis brandtii
TGAAAGACTCGTTTCAGTTTGCCTTTTCTCCTATAACGTAGTTCTTCAGGACTCTCAGCTAAAAAACTTAGGTGCTTAATGTAGGTTGTGCCTTCTTATTTTCCCAGCTCTGTGATAGTACAGAGAGAGCTCTGAGCCTCCATTTTTACTCAATCTTTCATAAGTACCGCTTATGAATTGCCAAGTACTTTAAGGTAATAAAGCAGTGCAGAATGTATGAATCACCTTAATGCATTTTTACTCTCTCTGGGATCTTGGCCCTTTAAGGCCTAGTTAGTTTGGCTATTTTCCAGTGTCTTCAGTCAAGCAGTTTATTTTTCAATAGATTTTATCTGGCTTTTAGTACTGTTCTTATTGGGAGGTTTAGTCTCATACAATCTCTTCCCTCATAGGTGTCATTGGCACTAGCGTTTTGTTTAAACGTTTCTTCCCAAGAGATTCTAATCAGTGCTGCCTAACTTTACAACTCCCGGAGGCAACACTCAGTCAGAGTCTGTAAATAGTCCCCTGGGGAGTGGTGCGGAGCAGTATTCTCTGGCCATCAGGGTTGAGAACTGTTGTGCTGTAGGGAATGAGGCTTGTGATGGACTTTATAGTATAGGCAGAGATTAACCAGATGGAGACATGAAGGAAGTTGTTGCTGGATAAGGGAACAATAAAAGGCTTGAGACAATAATTGGAATAACTGGTTTTAAGGTCAGATCTGTTCTATAACACTGTAGCATATATTTCTAACACTAAATAATAGAACATTGTGTTTATAGTAGCAGTTCTTTTGAGGATGGCATTTAT
>NW_005307153.1:0-792 GCF_000412655.1 Myotis brandtii
TCAAGGGGCCTTATTACTCATGTTTGGTCCCTGGAATAACAGCTTGTTAAAAATGCAAAACCTTAGTCTACACCTCAGATTCTACAATTTAATAAGATCACCAGGTTATTACTATACACATTGAAATTTAAGAAACACTACTTTAGAGTTTTATAACAATCATGTTATCATATAATCATATAAACCAAACCTCCAAACTTGATGTTACAGAAATTTTACTGGATTTGAATTGTTCTTACCACCACTGTTGTACAAAGCTCATTAGATTGGCCACTTTGTGAAAATCAGGAATTCTGAAACATTTATGAAATATTTTCAAGTATATAAATAGTGACAGCTTAGTATAATTTTGAAGTACTATGTAGCAATATCACTCAGTAAGTTCCATAAATCATGTGTCTCTCCTTCTGCAGCTGGAAATGAAGACGCTGCTATTAACAGTAGAATTTTCTTTGACAGAAGTGAGATAACATGAGCACAGTGAACATGACTAACATGATATTTCACAAGCATGTATTTCCTTGCATATCCTCCTTTAGACCAGTAATGGGTACAGTCATTTACCTAATCTATTTAGTGTCCTGACCAATAAACTCTAAATCTATAACTTTCCATGTGGTTAGTATCTAGAATAAAACTTTTATATTAATGAAACTAATGACATTCACAGATGTTAATGTAGGTATTAATGCTCATACATTCATAGAATGAAAACAAGCTGCTCAGGCTACTTGAGCCTTAGATAATGTGACTAATGCTTTAAAGGGGCAAAAATTAGTACCTTTTTTAGAC
>NW_005307154.1:0-792 GCF_000412655.1 Myotis brandtii
CTCTTTAATCACTATTGCTTTTATTTGGCACAGCATTTGATCCTTGAAGCCTCATGAATCCAGGAAGAAAAAGTTTACCAAAACTGTTGAATTCATGAAGAAAAGTATAGGTTGGGACTTCACTATTAGTTTGAATTCTAACAGCCTTCATCCTATTGCTGCACTATTGACCTTTAGTGCATAAGAGAGTGATCAGAATTTTCCCTACGTTATTACTGGAACAGGAACATTTAAAATTCTAGCTTTTAGTTCCCTGTTTTTCAAATTCTATGAGTTAAAACCCACATATGCTCTTGCAGAATCTGGAAAAAAGGTAAAAATAATCCCTCATTTGTGACTTTTATCTTGCAAATTTCTTACTCCCCTACAGCTTAGCAGTATTTTGGTTATATATTAACATATTGACAAGGGACTAGGAATAGTTATAGTTATGGATACAGGCATAGACAGAGATGTGTACTATAGTTATATTAATAAGAGAGCTTCAGAGAGAAAAAGAGAGATTAATAGAAACTGAGAGGATTAAAGCTTCAAAGCATAAGCAAAAATCCTCAACTTTCTCAGTTCTAAAGACATAGGGAAGTTCTGATGAAATGTTTAACCACATCATTATTTCTCTTTCAAAAATCGTTTTGCTCCCCCAACCCTTGACTCCATCTCTATTGGTACTTAAATGACCACTCTGCCTTATTCACTCCCCTATCTCATCTGGTGAGGATTTGCAGCACCTTCCCAACCTAATCCAATCACCATCACACCCTTTTCTTTCAACCCAAACCACCCACAGGCCCC
>NW_005307155.1:0-792 GCF_000412655.1 Myotis brandtii
GAAAACAATCATATCACACTTCTTTTTTCAAACTTATTTTGTCGTTATTTCAGCTCATTTATTTTTCTAAATAGAAAATGTAAAATTGCTTTGTCCAGATCTCTTATTAAATAAATTGAGGTGAAATTTACAATAAAAATATTGAGTCTTTCTATATAGAATCATATCATGTGCTTCCATTTATTTAAATTATTATGTTGTTAGTAAAGTTTTCTCTCCTCTCCTCCTCCCCACATAGAACTTATTCATTTCTTGCTTTTTCTTTTTACTGTCAGGTATTTTATACTATTTCTTGTTATTATGAAAGTGACCTTTTTCCTATTATAGTTTCTTACTTATTGTTGCCTGTTATAGAAAACTACTGTTATTTATATATTTTAGTAAAGCCAGTGTTATTTATATAGTTTGGTTACTGATTACCATTCTGAGTACTTTTTTGCCTTTTACCCCATGGCATCAGGAAGCACATAGCATAGCATACTGTTTTCAACATTTAATTCATAGGGTCAGAATCCTAATTGGTACAGCTGATAAAAGCATTCCTCACACACTAAAACCTCTGACGGTTCTTGGTTCTGTTGGGGAATGGCTCTGCCATGACATCCTGGTGACCTTGCATGTCTCCACACGGCACACATAGGCAAGACTTAAATGCAACTGATCTGATTTAGGCCTTGGAAGAATGCCCGGTGATTTTTCCAAAACATGAGAGCATGGGAGACTTGTGAGGAGCTGCTACAAAGCCATTTTCCATTCATCGCCTTATCTTCCAGACGCTATCATGACTCTCTC
>NW_005307156.1:0-792 GCF_000412655.1 Myotis brandtii
ATGATGATTATTTGTATATGTGACTTCTTATGCCTACTTTCTCAATTCCCAATATAAATTTAGCCAGATTCTTCCACATAATAGTGTGTCCTGCCCAATTCTAGTTCTAACTAACTAAAAATTTTGAAAAGATTAGGGGCCTAGGGGGAAAACCTGTTTACAATGATGAAAGCAGGGCACTGGGTAGAATAAGTTAAAAGATAATGAAATAAGGATCTCTATTTTTAAGATCCATTAGAGACCAAACAGTTCTGACACTCTGACCTTATGTCATAAACAAGCACTTGATGTTTCTCCCTTGAAGAGCACTTTACGTAGCTTCGCGTTCGTTCATATCTGGCTGAGAGTAATTAAGGGGAACATTGATGCCTCAGCGGTGAGCTCTGAAGTGAGCAGTTGTGCTGATAAAGCACTGGCGAGCACCCTGCATGCAGTGCTGACGTTAAGAACACACTGAAGGTTTTAAAATACTGGAGAGATTTAAAAATACTGATGCCTGAGTCCCAACCTGGAAATTCTGGTTTTTAATTGGTCAAGGTATCAGGAATTTTTAAAGCTAATACATAGCCAAGAATCACTGTCATCAGGCAGGCTTTCCAACTTGATAAACTTGCCCCATTTTACACAGATAATTTATATTTGGAATCCCTAGAGACATGAGATCCCAAATGGAAGGAAGCCGATGGCAGAGAGGACGGCCTTAGATGTCTAGCCAAGGTGTCCTGTAAGAAAAACACAATCCCATCAACACAGTATCAAAAAAAAAAAAGAAGAAGAAGAAGAAGAAGAAGA
>NW_005307157.1:0-792 GCF_000412655.1 Myotis brandtii
GTGCGTTCCTACATCGGATATCACAGGGTGAGGCAAAGGCGGGTTTGCAGTGGTGAGTACACGAAACACAGAGTTTATTCTTATATCGTTAGTTATTAATTATCGTATTCTTTTCCATACAAACCACTGTAAACCTATTCTTTCCCCACCCGATATTCAGCCATAAACAAGAGTGATGTACTGAAGGGGCAGGCGTGACTCGCCGACGATCCCTCATCCAGCCTCTAAGTGGCCGCCCACCCAGGTTCCGGCCCAGAGTCAGGTCCCCAGGTGCTCCCAGTGAGCACCGTCCCGGCCACACAGGAAGGGGTCCCGCTGTGGGGGTCACCAGTCTAACATGCAGGCGGCCCAGGCCCCACGTGCAGCTGCACGCGCCACGCCGATGCTGTTATAAATACACCAGCCCGGCTCCCCAGGGGTCGGCTCCAGGAAGCCGATTCACGAGAGTACGTTTATACTTGGTTAGAGCTGAGGGTGCCTGCGCCTCACTTCCGTCCACACCCCTCCTACTCTCTGGACACTGCAGATACATGTGGGGTCCTGTTTTGTCCCTGCTGGCCAGGATCCGGCTGGGCTGAGGCTCCCCACAAAACCCCAGGGGCCCCACAGGCACACAGAGGGGCCTTTTCCCTTGGGGGCTTGGGCGGTAGTCTTCATTGCTGCCCAGGCCACAGGGCACCCTGGGGAGACACTCAGCACCAGAGAGAGACAGGCCTCCATTGTATCCTGCTTCTAAAACGTCAGCACCTCTATCCACCTCTGAACAGTCTCGTCCCAGCCCTCACCCGGCAG
>NW_005307158.1:0-792 GCF_000412655.1 Myotis brandtii
GATAAAGCAAGAGCACGATTAACTCTTTCTTCAAGGCCTAATGTGCCCAGGGCCTTCCAAGTCATCCAGAACTTGAATGCATCTGCTCTCCTGCTACACTGGATAGACTTGTCTCCTGTGTCGTAGCTGACATCATAGAATTTATCCTGCTGGAAGAGGTAAGACGCCTTGGCAGAGTAGCATTTCTTAAGAAGACCCTTTTGGGGGGAAAAAAGAAGAAAGATTAAAAGATTGTCCATTTTTAAAATACACTTAATTTTGAAAACAAACACCCACAAACATAACCTGTATGATATTCTACTTTGTGCCAAATGTGCTTGGTCTCATTCTATGATTGCCCTAAATCAGAAGCAATAGGTATGTATTAACTTGGAGATAGATTACCCATTGTGTTTCCAGAAAACCCTCAGAGTTGAGAACGCTAAATCCATCGTTAACAATTTTCCTGATGAGTACTAGAAGCATTGAGACAACCATGTCATCATCTGTATGAAATCAAGGTGGGCCAATTTCTCAGTATGAAATAAAAATCTGTTTATAACTCACTCAAGGCTCCTACCATATTATACATACTTTATACAACTTCATATGAAAAAAAAAACCACTAGGCTTTTAAAACCTCTTCTTTTCAACTCATCTATATTAAAGAGGCCTGAAGTGACAATAACCCAGAGGAAAAAATCTGAAGAAAGTGCTATGGAGGAGTTAAACAAGTGTCAACAAGTTATAACAACCACAGTATATCAGCTACAATTCCAAAGGTTTTTTTGAGTTGGTGTCACATTGGTTTTA
>NW_005307159.1:0-792 GCF_000412655.1 Myotis brandtii
TTTCACAAGTTAGTGAGTATGACATGAATGGAGCCTGATTCACAATCTGGAACCTGGAGAGAAGAGAATTCAGAGAACAGACACACCACCCATATGGCACAAAAGTACTCAGATCAAACAAACCCAGCAAGTATCCTGATGGCATCTACCTCAAAGAGAAGGGCAGGGCAAGAAGTTATCGCAGACATGAGTACTGATGGTACTCTTTACCAAGAAATCTTTTGTCCACTTAGCTTCCTGTTAGGAGAGGGTAGAAAAAGCTACTGGCAGGTTTCCTATTAGCCACCAAGAGCAAGGGAGGAGATAGAAATGCTGGGCCACTTACTATAGAGGCAAACGAGCCCTTTATGCCTGCAGGTCTTCTGTTATTTCATAAATTGTGAATTAATTAATGCTCCTGGTAAAGACTCTGAGTCATTAAGAAAGGCTTAAATATTAGGCAGTGATTTCCATTTAATAGCTAGGGTGATCTGTAATAAATTTTAGAAAAATAGGTAAAAGAAACTTTTAGTTTCCAGTTCCAATGCAAGGAGCTTGGAATTCACCATTTTGTTCTAACAAGTCAAAAGCTGAACAGACTGAAAAATAAACAACTCTTCTTGGATCTATTCGAGGAGAGAAAACAGGGCGAGCCTCTGCTCCTGAGATCGGAGAGACGGCAAATACAAGCACAGCTTATGGAAGCAGCGGTGAAAGCTGCCGGGGGACCCTGTGCTGGGGGAGGAAAGCCTGAACTATAATGGATGAAGTGCTGCAGGCTCAGTGTGGACAAGTCTGAGAGTTAAAAACTCC
>NW_005307160.1:0-792 GCF_000412655.1 Myotis brandtii
TTTAAGAAATAAAACAAAATTAAATTTTAAAAAAAAGTTATTACATTGCCCTTGTACCATGAAGGAATGTGTCCAGTGTCCACTTCCAAACATTTTTAACCTGACTTTTTGTTACCTTCTTTCTCTTTAGTCTCAGTTCCAACCCCAGAATATGTTAGATTAAAATGGAATATCTTCAAAACTAAAAGAATAGGGAGAGATTCAAATTAGTAGGATAAACAGAACCTCAATGGGTGATGGAGCTTTTATGTGTAGTTTGAAAAGGGTATAAAACATAAACATATCTGTCCAGTTCTTCTACCTAAAACCTAAGGATTGGTTTTAAACCAATTTCCCACCATAGTTTTGCCCTTATTTAAGGAATTATGATTATCCCACAAAAAAACTTATTTGGGGTAGGAGAGGAATGATGGCTATCTAGTTAACTTTTATATAACCCTTGGATTATATTTACTCTCCTGAGATCTCATCTGCTCATTCCATAATAGAGCAGTGACTCCTATTATCACTTCTCTTCTACCTCAGCAGTCAAACTAACTTTCATTTCTATTAGTAACTCATACTGTGATACTGAAATCCCTGAATCCTAAAATACCATCTGATAAAAGAGATTGGTCTCACCACTCCCTCCCCCTTCTCCCCTTAGGAAATGAAAAGCTCCAAATTTGCCAAAGTTCATTCTGTTTTCTTTCCTGTGGACATGAGTTCTGAGCTTGGGTGTGACAAAGGTGCTCCCTACCTTCTTGCCCACCTCCCTCAAGCTTCAGACAAGCCTGTGATTCTGTTATGAAA
>NW_005307161.1:0-792 GCF_000412655.1 Myotis brandtii
ATTATGATTTCCTGCATATTCTCACACTTTTGGGAGAACTTCAAATATGTTAGTAGAAAATATTTTTAACAATCCCCAAAGTATGCCACTGAAGTGTCACTTCAATGTTTCTTACCATATTTCCTGCTAAATCAATATTTCCCAAAGACTATTGGGGAACATTAGTCATTTATGATTCACCTTAAAAAAATGACTTGGGCAATAAATATACTTGGGAAATGCAACAAACTTCATTTCCTTCTTGGAGGGCCATAATGAATATTTAAATGCTGACACTTTCTGAGTTTTAAATACGCAATATCACCCAGCTCTTCCTAAATGTGTTTCACTTTGAATCTTCACCTACACCACGGACTTTTTTTCTTTTAAAACTAAACCTATTGGCGTTCTCTGGTTCCTTGAAACATGTTTTGGGAGTTCCTGATAATATGTATCACTGTTTTTAGATTTGCCAAAAACATGGCAATTTAAACATAACTTGGTTTTCAAAAGGCCTAAAATGGGAGGAACTATGCTTCACGGGCCTATTCGCTCTTCCTAACTTCCTAAAATCTACCCTAGGAGCAGTAAACACAGTGTGAGCACTATAGCATTTACATCATGGGCCTGGCAGAAACTTTGGCTGCACAATGAAACAGCTAGGGCTTTGGCATGGAAGGTCTGTGCTACCATCCGTAGCTAGGAAAGAAGAAACTATTTATTGTTCCAGGTCTAAAAATGGAAGAGGAAGTAATCAACATATATCATTGGCAAACAAACTATAAAACCACCTCCAAATTTGGTATCTGAAAG
>NW_005307162.1:0-792 GCF_000412655.1 Myotis brandtii
TCCAAGTCTTTCCTTAGGGTACACACTTCAATTGTGTATTGATGTCAACACCTTTACTCCACACAAGACCAAAATCTGCAAGGTCAGGAAACCATCAATTTGCATCTCCAAACTTAGCACATCGTCTGCATGGAGTGTGCTGTAGGGTATGTGTCATTACCTCGTACAGAATATGGTGTAAAGTGTCATCACCTGTATGGAGTATGGTACAGAGTATTTGCCATCACCTGTATGGAGTATGGGGTATAGTATGTGTTATCACCTGTATGGAATATGGTGTAGAGTATGTGCTCATTACCTGGTATGCATTAGCTCATTTAATTTATAGGAGGGAGTTGCTACTATAATCTGGAGTTGTTACTGAACCTCACATGGTTCAGATGAGGAAACTGAAGCATGGAGAACATAAGTAGCTAGTAAAATGTAGACAACAGTTAAGCCCAGTCCGTCTGTCTTCAGAAAGCACATTTTTAATCATGGTGCTGAACTGTCCTTTGAGACAAGGAACTCTCTCCTGGACTTACCCCCTTGATTTTATGCCTTGTTTCACAGGACTGCAGCCTATTTAGTTATGTTCTTAAGCTTGAGTGGCATCCTCTCATTCCTTCTTCCTTCTTCCCTTATTCCTTTTTTCCTTCCTTCCTGCCTTCCTTCCTGTCACTAAAGATTTTCAAATGTAACATATACTGGGTGCCATGGTTGGACATAGGAATACACTTCTCAACACAGAGTTGAGAAATAGTTTCTGTCTAGATGTATTTATATTTACCAATGTATAGCAATCAATTATCT
>NW_005307163.1:0-792 GCF_000412655.1 Myotis brandtii
GTCCCCCAGCGCCCTCCCCACTTGTCACTTCCTCACATCGAGTCCTCAGTCCTGTGCGCCTCTCCTGTCCACCCGCTTCGCTCCAGGCAAAGGGCTCCCTGCGTCCATTCACGCTCAGGTACTGGGGACGGAAGGTGTTGTCCACGGGACATCAACCGTCACTCCTGGTGGTGGGATTTGGTCGGAGGACGTGTGGGAGCAGAAACGACTTGCTTTTACACACCAGGTTCCCCCGATTAGGTGACCACGCGGCCTGGCCTGGTAGGTGCGTGGAGGCCGCGGGTGTTTAGGAGTGCTGCTGAGTGTGCCCTGGGCCCCACACTGTCCTTTCAGGAAGGGCCCCTGCTGTGCCCTTAGCTAACACACGTTACTGGCCGCCGCTGCGGGCACTGGCACCTCACGCGCTGGTTTCAGAAGGCACGTGCTGAGATGGAAGGTTTTCGCTTTCTCTGTCTCATGTACCAACCAAGGCAGCCTTTCCAAATCGATTCTGTTGCCTCCTTTGGCCTGTTTATAACTCCCAGCTTACTTGGCATTTTAAGTAGATGAAGAGTCACTGCTCCAAACTGGAGGGGCAGGAGCGGCGGCAGTAATGAGATTCTCATATTAGGTTCTGGTGGTGAATTTCTGTATCCACCAGTGGGTTGGGAGTAGTATTCACACTGTTTCTTGAGCCTGGGGATATTCTACCAGGCTATGTGAACAATGACCCAGGGTTTGGGCCTCTCTGAATCAGGTTTAGAACTGCAGTTACATTAGGCAAGCGTGCATTAATGAGAGCTAAAGTGTGTG
>NW_005307164.1:0-792 GCF_000412655.1 Myotis brandtii
CCCACCTGTGGCCCCGCCCCTGTGGCTCCGCCTCTTCCTGCTTTCCAGGACCCCGCCCACTCAGGCCCCGCCTCCAGCCTGGTGCTCTGCAAACCCAGCCCATCCTCCCAACCAATCTATGTCTCGGGACACACCCCAGAGGCCAGAAGCCCCGCCCCCGGCCAGGCCCCGCCCTCACTTCTGCGACGTGCGCTTCAGACGCTCCGAGTCACTTTCCCGCTTGTCCCTCGCCCGCGCCAATAGGAAATTCTCCTTCTGCACCGATTCCCACGTCAACAGCTTCCTCTCGGCTTCCTTAGGGAGGTGGACCCCTGGAGGGCAGGGTCCGGACAGAGTCAAGGGCCCGCCCCTCCTGGGGCCGGAACCCGTCCCGTCCCGCAATCCCCACCCAATACCCTGCCTGAGCTCTCAGACCACGCCCCCGACGGCCTGAGCCACGCCCACCGGCGCCTCCGCCATCCTCCCCGGCTAATCCGTGTTCTTTCTCTCAGGGCCCCGCCCCTGGGGTTTCTCTGTGTTGGGCCAAGACCCGCTTCTCACGAAAATGCCGTAGGTTGGGGGAGGCCGGCATGCTGGCCCGGTGCCTGCGCAATCGACGGAAGAGCAGGCGCACGTGCGAGATGATGATGAAGGGTGGGGCCAGCGCCGGCCGAGAGTGAAATTCCCGGATGAGGCTGTAGCGCTGCGCCTTCCAATAGAGGTCGCTGTTGCCCTGTACTTTGCCGAAGGTGTAGCTGTGGGGACCAGAGGTCAAGGGTCACCAGAGGTCGCTGCCCAGTCAAGGGCGGAGGA
>NW_005307165.1:0-792 GCF_000412655.1 Myotis brandtii
ACTTTGAGACTTTCCGGGCATTTTGTACTAATTATTTCCAAACTCGACGGTCGCACCTGAATTTTGTCTTGACAAGCATCCTGAGCCTCGGACTAGTTCAATTTAAGTCACGTAGCGGCTGAAAATAAATGCACACCTACTATGTGCCAAATGAGAGAGAGAAACCTCAGGTTGCATTTGGGGAAAATAAATGCGCACCTACTGTGTGCAAAATCAGAGAGAAACCTCAGGTTGCACTTGGTTACCGTTATTGAAAATGCACCATTGCTTCCCTGATCAATCGGGCGGCGGGCGGTATGAATGAAGAAGGTGAGTCAAGCTCTGACACGCGTCAGCCTCGTCTCATAAGGTGGCGTGGGCATGGACGCGCGCGTGGCTCTGTGTTGCTTACACAGCCCGGGGACGGGGAAGTTGCTAGACTCCCGTGCGAAGAGGTCTCGGGGCCTGGCTCACCTGTTTATTTTCTCCTCCTCCGTTTCCCACGGTATCACAGTTCAGAACTCGACAGGGATGCCCAAGGCTCAGCCCGCAGCTTCCCGCTCACCCGCAAGCACCACGCCACTCTCACCCGCAAGCACCTCCGAGCCGGAGAGCAGCCGCCCCCCGACGGCCACGCCAACGCCTAGTACCGGGGCTTCTCCCCTAGGGAACCCCCAGGACCCCCAGGAAGATGCCAGTCAGATGGACGTGGCAGGTTGGCACCCATGTCACCTGAGACGGGAGGAGGGGAACTTGTCTTTTTTTATTTTTTATTAATTGATTTTAAAGAGAGAGGAAGGGAGAGAGAGAGAG
>NW_005307166.1:0-792 GCF_000412655.1 Myotis brandtii
TCTTAAGGTATTAAAATCAGCTTTTGCCTATTGGTCTCTATGGTGAAATTCTTATGTTTAAAGGTAAAGTGGAGTTGCTTCCCCAGCCCTGGTTGGGCTGCAAACATTCGCCAGGTCTGTCCCCGGGCCCTCGTCAGCACTGCGCATCCTCCCCCGCAGCCGGGCATGGCGACCACAGGGGCGGGTGCGTCTGCCTCAGCCGGGACTTGGGGAGGATGCGGTTGTTAGGATACGCAGGCTGGGGCCCAGATAGTCAAATAAAAATGCTGAAGACAGAAGCATCTTAAGCTGGTGTCCTAAATAAATCAAAGGTCACCTGAATAATTCAGGAGTCCTCAGTTTGTACAAAATTGGCTTTTTCACCAGCAAAGAAGCCTGGGTAATTTTAGCAGGAGCTGTTTCCACAAAAGGTTGTTTAATTCACACCTAGGCACGAAGAGAGAGAGGTAATTCCCTCATTCCATGTGCTGTGAGAAAAGGGGGTGGGGGGAGGCTTCTGGCAGCACATAAACCTTAGTAGGGATTTGCAAGATGCGTTTCACAGAACCCAAACAGTTGTCACCAGTTCATCTCTGCTGAGTTCCTGACCCTTGTGGGCTTTGCTTCTCAGGTGTATTTTTTTCCCTATTATTTTTCAAAATGTAAATGGTTTTAATCCTCTTTGTTAGAAAAGTCGTACTTCCTTATTGAGAAAAAGAGCCAGTACAGAAAATAGAAAGTAATCATTGAAGCAAAAGCTCACCACACAAAAGTCCCACTACCAAAATACTCCAGATTGTCTCTGCGCCTATA
>NW_005307167.1:0-792 GCF_000412655.1 Myotis brandtii
TCTACCTCCTAGTCCCCACTGACACAGTTCCACCTTTGCACAAGAGAATCATGAGGGATTTAGAATAGGCCTCAGAGAAATAAGACACAAGCCAATGACATCCTCCCAATCCACTAAGCTAATATTTCATACAAAACAGAAATGAGATTAGATTTCTTCATAGTGATTCAGCACTAGTTCCTGGCAAACATCACTTTCTTTGTAAAATTTCAGAAAACCATCTGTTTAATAATCCCATCTATATTGTTGTTGGTACTGGTGGTACTTGTCAATCAAGTTATAAATTTCATCTATGCCCTCATTTTAAAATCAGGATTACATTTTCTATTTTCATTCTTTTGGCTACTATTGTTTTCTAGAATATCTCAAAAATTTTACAGGTGACTCTTATGGTCATCTGGGAGGTCATTTGTTTGGACTGGCTGACTTAAACTCATTTAAGCAAGCTAGGTAGTGTATTTGGTATAAATGAACTTTTGAAGTGTAAGAAAAACAACTTTATTTTGTCTTCATTTGTTCCTTAAAATTAATTCAGTGAGGAATAGCCTTCTGCTGTTGGTGGATGAAAATTTGTCACTCACATAACTTTCTGATCACTCGTGAGAAATAAAAGTTCTATGATCAATTTCAGTCACCAAGTACAGTCTTCATTTAGATATTCAAAATCTACTCCTATATAATGAGCAATACTGTAAGCTTTGCTTAATGTTAAATCTTCCTCATCACTCAGGGCTGAGGTAGTCAGGAAGCTCACAGCGGGTGAAAGCCTTTGCTGGGCTTTCTTTTTTTTTT
>NW_005307168.1:0-792 GCF_000412655.1 Myotis brandtii
TTTCTCATGAGAAAGTTAGGGCATTGACAGGGACATTGTGGCACTGCGAAACTTGAAATGAGAACATCTAATTGAACCCAGAGGAAACTGAAGCTCTGAGATCACTGAGCCACTCTAAGGCCCCCTTTCCACTAGAAGTAACTTTCCCTCTTATGCCTGAGGTTACTAGCCTTCCTGTGATCTTCTCACTTCAGGCATATGCCTTGCAGGGGAATGTTCTTTCTTGTCAAGACCCACCACACGCCCCCTCTGTTTCCACTAGACCCCTAACTATGGTCAAATTTCATCAAGCTTCGAAGGGCCAAAACAACTCTGGAAAGTAATGGAGTACACACCCAAAGAATTGCAAGTTTTTGTGACTATATATATCATCAAAAACTGGAGGATATGTATGGAAATGGATCATAAAGATGTTAGAATAAGGAGGGCAGAATATTAAAATGGGCCAGAGTGAATGCAGCGCTACTTGCCACTAACCGCCCAGTGCTCCAACATCCTCCCTGTCTTCCCCCTGCCTGCTCCTTGGCCGTGGCCAACCGATGCTGCAGCATTCTCATCTGCTAGTGAGCCTCCTCATATGGACACCTCGTGGGAGAGGTGGTGTATCCCCCTCCCAAGGTGAGATGAAAAGAACTAAGTGGAAATTTCCCTAGCACTGTGGACATGTAGCTCTGTTATTTGTGTAGGTCACAGCTGTTCTTTGGGCAGGTTTATGCCGCTGCTAATCTTTATTACACAGAAACAAGTTACTTGCCTCCTGCGCTCCTACCTGTAGTTTTTCAGTTGTTTTGT
>NW_005307169.1:0-792 GCF_000412655.1 Myotis brandtii
GCAGACCCCGGCGGGCGAAGGGCGTTCGGGGATATTTCCTCCTTCTCGGACAATCCTCCCTCCCATAATCCTGAGCGGCCAGGTTTTAGGGACGGGTGTGCCGTCGGGACACGCCTCTGCCCCGCCCTCCTCTAAGCCAATCGGAGACGCCCATGCCCCCAGGCTGACCCAATGGGAAGCCAGCTCTCTCCGTGGGGAGCCGGGAGGAGGTTGGCAGCAGCTGGCGGGTGGGCGGCCGGCAGGTGGTGCGCGGTCCCTGGCTCGCGCCTCCCTATCCCGAGCTGCAGCTGCACGCAATAGAGCCCGCAGGGAAGTCTGGGAATTTTGGTCTTGCAGTGAGGAGGATGCCTGACTATAATCTGGTCAGAAATGGAAAGCCCGATGGCCCCCTTGCAGCTCATCCTAGTCTCCGAGAGGCAATTGGGTGCGGAGCTCCAAGCCCTAGTGGAAGTTGAGTGTCGCTTTTCCAAATCTTCATTTGAGCAGCGGGGTTTGTTTCATTTCTGATCTGCATTGGCTAAGCTGACATTCAAAGTCCTTTATCCGTCTCGCGTTCACTAGTACCCACATTTTGCATTTGCAAACATTCTTATTGTTGGACGTTTAGATTTATTGGTATACGTCTAAAGCGCCCACTGTGCGCAAAGTTCATCCTCCACTGTGAGTTTCAAAGCCCTTAGTCGACGAGTCTGACTTTCATTTTGCATTCCCTGTTTTCAAGTCTATGATCAAATCTTTAACTCAGTTTTTTCGTTTTGCAATTTGACACAGTACATCTTGAAAAATCTCCAT
>NW_005307170.1:0-792 GCF_000412655.1 Myotis brandtii
TCTTTGGAAGCTTGTTTAGACCAAGTGAATGGCCTTTGAGGCGTCCTCCACGTGAACAGGAGTCCGCTTTCTGAATAAGAATTAGATGTCACGGGGGCGGGGGGGGGCATCAGGATTTTAGAGATGCTGAGGTGGGGCGTGGCCATCAAAAGGTGGGGAACCACTGGCCTAGACACACGCTCCTCCCTGCTGGTCCAGTGAGCAAACTGGGAGATGCCTGGCTGAGGGAGGGCCTCTCCCGTGTGACTCTGGACACAGGGACAGCCATCCATGGGCGCCGATGGCCCCTGAGCGTGCCTGGAGCTGGCAAGTTCACAGTCACCCCCACAGCCTATTCTTAGCAGCAGCAGATGCCGCGATGCTGCACCCCGCCCCGGGGGTCAGCGGTGGGAAAGAGCAGACAGAAACGAAAGCATTGTGTTGCCCCGGCCGGACATCTGCGCCTCTGAATCGTCCCGTTGTGTGTTTGGATGCAACTCCTGCAGCCGTTCCGTTGACTGTGAACTTTGTCCACCGGCTGGAGCCTTAATTGGTTTCGGATCCTTCTGCAGTCGCGAGGGGCAGGCCACGCTTTTCTAACGTTGGCTGGGATGGTGTCTTTGCTCTGAGGTGGAGCGGACGCGTCTGTGTTCAAATCACGGCGGGGGTGGCCTGTGTTCACAAGGCGGCTACTGACCTCGTCCGTGGTCCACACGGAGGGGTGGGGAGGGCAGCACCCTGGGGAACTGAGGCCACGGCGGCTTCGAGGATTGTTTATTGTGGTGTGATTGTCAGGGAGAGAGCAGATGGTTG
>NW_005307171.1:0-792 GCF_000412655.1 Myotis brandtii
CTCCTGGTTCATAGGTCGACACTCAACTGCTGAGCCTAGGATTGTGTTAAGAGTTAGGATTAGTGGTAAGATGAACACAGCCAGCTGAGTGCTAATATAGTCAGTAATGACAGAGGGATCTGGAAGTTAGTAGCTTGTTAGCACTCAGCAGGTAAAAGGGCAAGATAGCAATTGTGTATGAAGAGAGAAGAATGGTTAGGATGATAATTGTTAGTGTGGCAGGAAATGATTTAAATGTACTATCTGATTCTCTCCATCCTGTTATTCCCTTTTCTCCAATCCTAGTAGATAGTTCTGTATTTATTTACCAGAGAAATAGTGTGAAGGATAACAGAAGGCAGCTCAGATTTTGGTCTGGTTTGGTTTCATACTGTAATGAAGAAATAAGGAAAGGTAAAAAGGGGGTGAAGATGTTTAATAGTCCTTAGAGATAAGGTTAGAGGTGATGAGTCATATAGACAACTTTTTGGTAAATGATCTCTTTGAAGAGCCTTGTTTCAGTTGTCAGAGCCATTTGGAAATTGAAACATCATTTGCTACTGTTCTCTCTGTGCCCAGACCTATATTAGCTCCTCTTGTCATGGGTATCTGATGAAATCTTCCTTTGTTCAGGAGCTAGCATCAGATTAATGTCCATCCAGCAGGAGAGAGGCCCATCTATATCTCTTCATTAAATGAAGTTGTTTTTTGTCTCTGTCTAGTTTATCTCTTGTGGAATTTTCCCACAGACTTAACAGAACAGACTTCTATAAGCCTCAAGAATAGGGCTATATTTCTGGTCCCTGGCAGGAT
>NW_005307172.1:0-792 GCF_000412655.1 Myotis brandtii
TGGTTGAAGTTGGGCGGAGGAGTTCATAATAAAGGACGGGATCCATCTCCATCCAACCCAAACCTGCTTCTTTCTAAGTCTGAGTCATGTGTTCAGCACCCCTGGTTCACCTCAGAACATTATTTGAAAGTTATTGTATCGAGTGGTTTAAAAAAGTTATCTCTAGCTGACTAAGTGGCAGCGTAATAGGTGACAGTGCCTCAGAGCCCAGAATCTGTATTTAGATTGTTCAAATCCTACCTCTAACATGTATCAGTGATGTTAACTTTGACCACTTAAGCTCTTTGGCCCTTCGTTTCCTCGTGTACAAAATGGAGGTTAACAGTAGTACTGGCATATAGAATCTTGTAAGGACTTAATGAAATAATTTATGTAAAACATGTGGTTGAAGATAGATAATTTGCTAAATTTTGTTGGAATTTTTGTTGGAGGGGATATTGGTGTGTAATTTTATTTACTTGTAATATTCTTGACAGATTTGATACAGGCTGGCATTATGAAGAGTGTTGGAAAAGTTCCTTTCTCTTTATATTATTAAAGTTTCTGTTCAGGTTGGTGCTATTTCTTCCTTTAATGTTTTATAGGTTTCCCAATGAAGCCATTTGGGCCCGCAGGGGGTTTTATAAGATCACAGATTCATTTTATTTAACAGGATATAGGGTTAATAATAAAGGAAAATTATAACAATAGAATGAAAGTTCTATTGGGGTACTTCTATTTTGTCTCATCAATTGGCAAAGAATCCAGATGAATAATTCAGATGGCTGATTTTATACCCTAAGACTTCCACAG
>NW_005307173.1:0-792 GCF_000412655.1 Myotis brandtii
GTTGACACTCAACCACTGAGCCACAGTGGCCAGGCCTAATTTTTAACTAAGCAAAGAAATCTATAAAACCATTCAATTTACTTAATCAGATACTTATTGGTTCTTTATTATGTGCCAGCCTTCAGGGATACAAAGAATTAGATAAAGTCATAATGATTGAAGAAATCCTAGTCAAGTAGAGGGTAAATAATAAAAAAAAGAAATTACTTAAAGCAGGACAGAGACTTGTGTGTGATGATAGTCAATAAAGGAAGAGCTTTGGGAGCACAAAGGGGAGAGAGGTGAATCTAACTGGGCCATTGGATAAGGCAATGGAAGCTTTGGGATTTGATCATGGCTTTAAAAAACGGAGAAGTATTTGACAGGTGGGGATGGGATTTGGGTTTTAAAAAGGTACAAATGTTTGAACATATAGAGGGGGTTTAAATAACAGTAAATTGTTCTGAATGATTGCAGTAAGTGGTGAAGACAAAATTCCAACATGCCTTTACAGGACACAGGTACATTTCTATATTACAGTCTCATTGAATTGAATGTTCCAAAGGGCCTGATAGAATACCTTATTCTAATCCTGTCATTTCAGTTGAGGAATCCAAAGAACAGAGACTTTGTGAGAGTCACTCAAGATTATCTGAGACTAGAGGCACAGGAAAAATAACAGTCTGCTACACATGCTGGTCTTGTCTTAGTTTGTATCAGACCATGAAACCAGTGCTGAGGAGAACGATTGGGTCTAAGATAACCATTAATCATTGGCCATGTCCTCATGAGACAAATCTGTGGAATAGCAAC
>NW_005307174.1:0-793 GCF_000412655.1 Myotis brandtii
CTGTGTCTCTGTCTCTCTCCCCCTCTGTCTTGTTTTCAGTCTCTCTCTTTGTCTCTGTTTTCTGTGTCTTTCTCTGTCTCATTTTGTCACCGTACCCCTCTCTTTCCCTCTCTCCCTCTCTCTCCCCCGCTCTTTTTCTCTCTCAACAAAATTGAGGTCACGCTCCACACCGAGTTTTGTGGCCTGGGCAGCACTGATCATTCCTCACACTTGGGCAGAACCTGGGAGCTGGCAAAGCACTTTCACATGTTATTATCACCCTTTTCCAGGTGAGACCCAGGGCTCAGAGCGGCCGGTCGCTCCCTGCCCAGGGCCCGCAGCGCATAAGAGCCTCTAGGTCAGGCCTTCCAGGCCCCTGCTGTCCTCGCCATTATCCAAGACCACACGTGTGCCCGCCAACACACATGTGTGCACACGCCTTCGCTGGCCTCCTCGGGGGCTGTGTGGCTGCCCCCAGCTGTCTCCAGGATGCCAAGGGCCCCCTCAGGACCAGGACTGGGAACACAGAAGCAGCCGCCAGAACTACCCAGCTGCTGCTCCCCTCCACCTCTGGGCCACAGCCTGCTTCCCTCATCTCTCTTCTGTCTTGCTTCCCGCTCTGCACTTCCTCTCCTCCATCCTCCTCCCCTCCTCTCCCTCTAAAGAATGAGCCTCCATCAAACTCTATCTCAGCCCACTATTTACAACAATGTGTGCTATATTTATCCCCCCACCTCCCCTGATAGAGGTTCCATGGGGCAGAAACCAGGTCTTCACGTAGCAGGTGCTTAATAAAAATGAACTGGCCAAATGA
>NW_005307175.1:0-793 GCF_000412655.1 Myotis brandtii
CAGGTTCAGGTTCAGGCTGCGGAGGCAAAGCTCCACTATCATCCCTCACACCTCTCACACCCGGGAGGTCCTCTGGGGGAGCACCCCACCTTGGCAAGGCGGCCCCCCACTCGCCATCCATGCACAGCAGAACCTCCTGTGTCGGGTTGGGCCTTTCACTCTGAAATCTGGGCAGAAAAGCTGTGCCAGGTGGGGGTGGGGACGCAAGAAGTTTCCATGGAGATGATGCAGAAAAGAGATTCTCAGAGAACCAGACCCACTCCTGACACTGGGAGGGGCAGGGTTTTCTTTGCTTGGCTTTCTCCCCACGGTCTTGACCTTCCCCTCGAGCGCAGCGCTGTTCACCTTCACTCCTTGGCACTGCCCCAACGTCACTTCCCAGGGTGGCTATTTTTAGCTGCACCGGCACCTGTTTGTTTCCACGGCTGTCTTAAAATGCTAAGTCTGCTGGCGGATTAGGGCACAGGACACCTCCAGAGGATCTATGCGACCAGCCGGAAGCGGCAGATCCTCAGGAATTCGGACTCTCATCTAAGTATTTATGGCTGACACAGAAGTACAGTGACCCTACCTTCCACACAAGACTCTGGGGCATGCGATTCCACCAAGGCTATTTTTGGGTATGACTTCGACATGGGAGAGATCACCGAAGAGGTGCTATTTGGATGTGGAAGTCGTGGGATTATAGCAAATTCTTGATTCGTGGGGCCAGGTTTCGTTATCTGTGATGAGGACTTCCAGAAAAGTTCAGAATTTGAAACAGACACAGGCCAGGCCCAAGTTCAGCATTTCA
>NW_005307176.1:0-793 GCF_000412655.1 Myotis brandtii
ATGTAACTCCAATAAATTCAATTAAAAAACACTTCTTCAACATCCAGACTTCAATATCCTTGATTCTTTTATCTCTATTGCAGGAAACTTTGGATCATCACTCCGAAGTGCTCTGTCTCTGTATTGCTGAGTTCTGAAGTCATCACCCCTGAACTGACCTCCATTTCCCTTCCACCTTTTCTACTAAACTTTCGCTGCCTCAGCCGACTTCCAGCTGCTTGGCCTTGGTCTGGTTTCATGGTCAGCATTTTAACATGGCACCCACCAACTCCCAGGATTCCCTCACAGGTCACCTTGACTTTCCATCAAATGCACTTCCCAAACCTCAATCCTGGGCAAACTCAGCCAACTATACTTGGCTTCTGGGAGGCTAAATGATGATAAATGTCAATGACAATCCCTTAGGATGGGACCCTTGCTGAACTGTGTTACCATACTGTAGCCAGGCCCTCAAGGCAGCTTCGAACGTGACATAAATTTATTTATTTTTCCCTAAATAACTCAACAAGGCCCACCTCAGTTTGTGATAAAGTCTATTGAACTTGCCTCAGTGGTTATCTCCACCTCCAGTCCCTTTCTTTCCACTGACTCTCATTTGCCCACACAAATGTTCCATTTCCCTTATTCTTAAAAAGAAACCAATAAACTTCCCTTGTCCCTTAAACTCCAAATCACCTCTAGCCTCCACTTTATTATGGACCTTCTCTAAAGGGTAATCTACATTCCTGATTCCTTCCTCTGTAAATATGGTGACCACATCTTCTGATTCAAAACTCAGGTCAGTCTGTTCAAA
>NW_005307177.1:0-793 GCF_000412655.1 Myotis brandtii
CACTTAGCATGATACTCTCAGGATCCATCCATGTTGTTCCAATGGCAGCATTTCATCCTTTTTTATGGCTCAGTAATATTCTATTGCATTATGTGTAACACAATTTCATTATCGAATCATCCTAGAGATGGTTTCTTAATCCCAAGATATTTACTCTGTATCTGATTCATTTAACTCATTTCCCCCATAGCTAGACAAGAGTATTTTATTAATAACTGCATAAAAATGATTGTTCAGCTTCAGTTGGATCTAACTTAAAAATTTACAAAATTAATATAACAGAAATCTGCCATAAGCCAATAGACAAACTACAGGCTTTCTGAACAAAAAAGTTATTTTTCATTTCTTTACTAAAAACTCCTTGCTCATCCAACAATGTATAGTTTTAAGATATCGTTCCAATATAAATAGCACAGTGTAGTGAAAAGCAGTGAATCTTCACTGTATAAAGTGCATCAGAGCATTATACGTGGTGAATGCAATTGAAGAGGGTAATTACTTTTGGGACTGAAACTATTTTGACACCACCTATATGTCAGGCAAGAATGCTGCTGTTATGGCCACATACTGTTGCTATTGTTAGAAATTCTGACTGTCTGCATTTAGCAACTGGGAATATGAAAACAAACTTCGTTCCAACTAAAACAATAGTCAAAGTAACCTTTTCAATTGAATTGTTGCTTGCAATAATGAAATTGTAGTACATACCACTTGGTGTATTTGCAATCACGTCAGCTTGCGTTTTTCTCACTGAAGCCACTTTACACATTTTTAATAGAAATCTTTTTTTTTT
>NW_005307178.1:0-793 GCF_000412655.1 Myotis brandtii
CGCGACCCACAGGTTGAGAACCGCTGCTTTAGAGGCTGCTGCGACACAACTGGGCACCAGAGTTTGCTGGTAGATTCTGTGTGCAGGAATTATAACTCCTCAATAATGATACACATTTGTAAAAGGTCTGAGTCTTGTGTTTTTCTTCTGAATTCCTTGTGATTTCCAGTTTTGCAATGAGCTGCTTTTAGCTTCAGGAACTCCTTTCTTACGACTGTCCTAAATCACTCCTACCTCACTGTGTACTCTGCTAAGTGTTCACAGAGTGTGTTAGTAAGTGCCTGGCTCTTCAAAATCATTATTCTATCCCCTCCTCTGGGTTCTTTCCTCCAGACTTAAAAACTGCAGCTCCTTAAAACTTGCTTTCTTTCTTTTTTTTCTTTTTAAAGCTTTCTTCCATGTCTTTTCCTCAACCACTTAATCATCCTGTGCTCTTCTCAAACCCTGTTAATCAGCTTAAAAACATCATTAGTGAGAGTTTTGAAGAGAATCTTTAAACCAGAAGCAAAAAAGAAAGTATAATAAAATCCGGAAAGGACTGGTAGGGCGATTGAGTCCAGCTTTCTGCCTTCGGCCTGGCAGGCCCTACAACCAGCTAATAGATCAAGCAGACTGTCTCGGCTCACAAAACCCTCCAATCTCCAATCTGAATGTGTGCTGCAGAAAATTTCTATTTGGAGAGATTGAAAACTTAGCTGGTAACCCAATTGACACTCTTCAGATTGCTGTTGGTCACTGTGGTCAGAAAAATCCAGTCCTGCCCTGGCCAATTTGGCTCCATACTTAGAGTGTC
>NW_005307179.1:0-793 GCF_000412655.1 Myotis brandtii
AAAGTCAGTAGAAGAGAAAAATTTAACTTTCCTGGTGTCTGACTTTGTTCTTGGTCAGTAATCGTGCCACCAGACAGAGCTCCTTGGCCCATGAAAGGATGTTATTGTCTCAGCTGTAATTGCTTCACTGCAATAAGGCTCTTAACACAGATCCAGAATTTCCTTCCACCTCGCAGTGATTTGTACCCAATGGTGGTGCCAAGGGGCGACTGAGAAAGGGTATTGGTGGTGATGGGGTAACGAACCCTACTGTAATTTCTATTGCCAACCCTGCATCTTCCCCATGTAGGTATTCTGGCACTGCTGGTGCCAGTCACAGCCTGTCCACCTGTGAAAGGTGTGTAGTGGAGAGTTTTCATATTATAAAACAGCTTGGCAGACTACATAGGCCTTGGTCTTAAGGTGAGCACCTTCTCTCAAAGACCACAGTATGTAGACCATGGGTAACACTTTATGGAAGTGGATTCCAGAGTGATCCAGTGAGATCTTGGAATAAATGGTAACTTGGGAGTAGAAGGAATAACCTTTGGTTATTTCCTTTCCTAGTGCAAGGAAAAGATCTCAAATAATTAGGCTTTTATGAAACAATACAAAGGAGTTGATTATTAGCCTGGAGATTTGTCCTTAAACTAATAGGATTAAAATTTAAGGGAAGGGGGGGAGGGAAGGAAAGCTAAACCAAAAACCGAGTGTATGTTAGTTTCAGATTGATTGTAAATAAATTGAATAAAGGGTCTATTAAGTGGAAAAGAAGGCTAAGTTTTTAAAAAATATATATTTTTATTGATTTCAG
>NW_005307180.1:0-793 GCF_000412655.1 Myotis brandtii
GAACCTGCCTGCAGCCTTCAGGGTGGGGCCCCGGGACGCTGCCTGCAGGCTTGAGTTTCAGCTGGGTCATGTTGCATGTCAGATGGTGTCCCGTAACTGTGTCACCAGATCTCAGAGGTCCCCTCCCAGCCGCCCCCACTGAGGCCCTGAGAGCGGGGCCTGCGTGACTGGCTGGCGTGGAGCAGGATGGGGAGGATGGGCTTGCCTCAGTGGAATCGGGTGCCTGGGCTCTGGCCTCCTCTTTCACCAGGCTTTCTCACGCTCATGCCCGCCTCACCCCTCCAGGCCCTCTCTTTTATTCCTGTCATCCCACAGACTTCTTCAACTGGAGGGTAGGGACCAGGTGACTCACATCCAGTTCTCCAGAGCTCAACAAAGGGTCTGCCCAGACAACGTTCTCCAAGGAGGCCTGCTGAATGAATGAATGAATAAGTGAATGAATGGCAGGTCATGGTTGCAGTCCTCATGGAATCCTAACACTCCGCCTTTGCCCAAGCCCTTCCCATGGCCAGATGCACCTCCTTCCCTCCCTCTCAGAGCATGTGGCCCCCCTCTCTCGGAGCTCAGTGCCAGGCCAGCTCTTTTCCACATGTGCCACAGTCCCCGCAATTGGCCATGGTCTCTCTCGCTCCCTCCCCCTCTCTCTCAGGGCCAGGCCTTGGTTTCCGCCCTGGTTACACTTTGGTTCGTGTTGTGGGTGGACATTGACCTGAGGGTGCTGCCTCAGCTGGAAAGGGGTGGGGAGAGACTCAGCTCTGCCGTTGGACTGGACAGGCCACTGTACCTCTGGAGC
>NW_005307181.1:0-793 GCF_000412655.1 Myotis brandtii
CAGCTGTCAGTCTGTTCTCTGTATCTATGAGTCTGTCCATGTTTTCTACCTCCTTAAATTGATTCCCCACATAACAGAGAACTATTTTCAACATAAAAAGTACCCATTGCCAAAAAAAAATTACCTATTGCCTAGAAATGAGTGGAGTGTCTAAAAGGCAAAAGACACTGTCCATTAGCTCTGTACTCTAGTTTATAAAGTTGTTTCTCACTGGAGTAATCCGGTACTAGAGTAATCTCATATATGTATACTAGAATGGACCAATTGAGTAAAGGCATGGCAGATTTTGTAAGCCAGGTTTCTCACTGTTGGAATGAGAATTTGTAGGTAAGCATGGGAGGATGCTGGAAATATCCATGTGGTAATGAATTAGACGTAGAGTCACCAGTTCATTTAGGCTGTTATAACAAAATATCATAGACTTAGTGGCTTATGAAGAACAGATTTTTTTTTTTCCCTCTCATAGTTCTGGAACCTGGGAAATGCAAGATCAAGGCATTGGTGGATTCAGTATCTGATGAGAGCCTACTTTCTGGTTCCTAGATGACATTTTTCTTGCTGTGTGTTAACCTGGTGGAAAGGGTAAGGCAAGATCACTGGACTTTCTTTAATAAGATCATGAATCTCACCTATGAGGGCTCTACCATCATGACCTAATCACTTCCCAAAGACCCCACCTCCAAACATCATCTCAGTGGGGATTAGGTTTCAAAATATACATTTTAGGGGGACACAATCATTCAGTCTATAGCAAGTACTAACTCATATTTAGCTTAATATGGATACAGGTGAT
>NW_005307182.1:0-793 GCF_000412655.1 Myotis brandtii
GTCTAGAGAATTTAAAGGACAAATATTAAGTACATTTAAATTACTGGTCAAAGGGATGCAGAGATTTGGAAGCAAACAGCAGTAGTTAGGCCGCATGGCTTCTGAGAGGGTCACTCTCTTATGTTCTCCCATCTGTCCACCCCCTACCCTCAGCTCTCCACATACACTGCGTTCCCTGTCGAAGGCCATTGGAAGTGGACTGTAGAAAGAGGGAGTGGATACTTGTGGTCAGGTTCCAGGCCTTTCCCAAGTGTAGAAATAAAGTGGCTCTGCTGTTCCCACTGTTCTAGTTAGACCCCAGACAAGCAGGACCGTGCACTGCCGAGGCCACCGTGTGCTTAGGAGGAGAGAAGCCTAAAGCACTGTGTACTCTCAGCCCACCTCATTCACCATGCACCTGTGCCAGTGGGCAGAGTATAAGGCAAAGAGAAAATGCTGGATTCTACTACCCCTTTTCTAACCCCAACTTTCTTGGTTGCATAAGTAAAGAAAGCCTCATCTCAGGAATTGAAGGTGATTATAATCAGGTCATAATTTAAATAGATCTTTTTAATCTTTTTATATGTTTCTAAAAGATCTAATTTTTGTACAAAGTGCTTTTCTAGGAAATAGTGGCACATGGGAAAGCTTAAATACATTGATTTACTTTTTGTAAAAACAAACTGCCCATATCCTTTAAATTTACTATATTTGTGCTTTGCAATCTCAAAGAGAACCAGCAGAGGGAGCCTAAACAATGGTTCAAAACCTTATCCACACTGCTTAATCATCACTTGTACTTTTTCATTTCATT
>NW_005307183.1:0-793 GCF_000412655.1 Myotis brandtii
CCTTGGGTGGCTCTTTTCCGTTTAATTATGCAGCTACCAAGCCCGGGCTGTGAGCAGAATGCCTAAGCGAAACCCGCACCCTGCAATTGAGAGGCGTATCCAAGGAGACTGACAGGTAAAAGTGAACGTGATAAATCAAGATCTTGGTGTTGCATTCTTAATGCCTTTCCCCTCTGAAAGGGCCTCTGTGCTCTCCCCTCAGCAGACTTGCTAGGGATGTAATCCAACCTTGGGCTGTCCCTGAATGAGAATGTCACTCTGTGTGATTCCAGAGCTAGGTGGGACGCAATCCTCCAATCCCCGGAAACCCAACTCCAGCTCCCCACCCCCCTCAGGATTTGGCCTGGAAGTGGGGGTGGGGATGGATTATGTGGCAGAGTGAGCTCCGGAATCTTCCTTTCCAAGTAGCTTCATCTCATAGGGCTGGGTCAAGGCCTCTGGCCAGTTCAGCCAAGTGAAGTGGCCATCCTTGAATTTTTCACATTTCCATTGGTTGCTATAGGTGCAGGTGCAGTGGGGGCATACTCATCCCTCATGGCTGTGTGAAGAAGCTTCATAAGCAGTTTTGGTAGCTTGTTACAGCAGCCGCAGGAAACTAATACACACAGGGCTGTTATCATCCCCATTTTACAGACGAGAAAGCCACGGACTGCAGAGGTTGAACAGCTTGCCCAGAGTGGTCAACCCAGAAACAGCAGAGTCAGGATTCCAGCATCCCTGCTCTTGGCTACTACGGTCCTTGCCACGAGAAGCTTTGCAATCTGTATACATCTATATATATAAAAGCCTAAGC
>NW_005307184.1:0-793 GCF_000412655.1 Myotis brandtii
CAACTTCCCAGTGTTTTGTCACTTAGTCTTGGTTTGAGGTCCCCTAGAAGCAGAGCTCGAGGCAAAGGAGCAAGTGTGGTCGTTGATCAGGAAGCTGGTCCTAGGAATCAGGAGAGGAGGTAGTGAAACAGAGACAGTGTGGGGAGTGGAAAGAGCAACAAATGGTGCAATGATGAGTAGGTGTTCCCCTTGGACAATTAGGGCTCAGTCTAGCCTGGTGACATGTGACGTCAAATGTGGGTCTTCATATGATGGACGCAAAAGATGGTTTAATTATTCTCTAACTCTTGTTCTTGATGATGCCCTACCCTTAGGAGTAATAAGTTTCCATGGCAACAGAGACACTTTTTTGGTCAATTTATATTTTAGATAAGCTTTTTTGATTAAAGTTATTTGTTTTTATATGTATTTTATTTGTGTACATGTTATACTTTATTTGCATATATATGTAAAGTGTTTAGCAAAACTACCCAATTTAATAATTGATAACCCATAAAAATATGATGACAAAAACCCTTAACTAGAGAATGTCTCCTGTGTTCTATTTTGTAAAATGTACAAGTAAAAGTAGTGTAAGTATACCCAGACACCCTTTATCTGGATTCAACTATGATTATTGGTGTGTCTCATTTGCTTTCATGTACTACAATATCATATTGCAACCCAGAAGTTTAATATGTTGATATACAATAAAACAACAATATAACCTATTTTAAGGTTCATAACTTTATTCACCCAAATATCCCAAAAGGTGTTCTTCAGTGTATTTTGGACTAAGAACCCAAACAATTAT
>NW_005307185.1:0-793 GCF_000412655.1 Myotis brandtii
CAATTATTCTCTTGCTTTATTAGCAGCAATCTCTCCCTTTATAGAGTTTGTTATCTGCTTAAACATTGTCAATGAGAGAGCATGAAACAGACATGCACTTTAAAAAGATGTTTTTAGGGCTTGAGAAAGGATATACGCAATGAAATGCAAAAGTAGACATAGAAAAAAAAAAAACAAGATGGGAGAAAAATGGCAGCCAAAAGTAGACAGCCAAATCAAACACGGGCAGATTTTGTGATTCAGATAGCAAATGCAAAGTGGAAAAGTAGTGTCACAAGCGAAAGTTTAAAAATAACAAGTTTCCAACTTTAAAATAAAAATTTGCAGAATAGAGGAAATTTAGTGGTTTGAGTTTGTATGGGAACAGAAACATAGATGGAAAAATACATTTCAAATAGGTAAGGTGAATTTTAATGAAAAGCCAAATAATCCAGTTATCTGATCTTGTAAAAGAAGAGCAGTTAGGAAAGTGCAAGAAGCCTTTAGCACTCCCTAAATGATTAATAGCTGTCAGCTTGGACTTAATGAAGAGGTCTGGGGAGGACTGTCCCAGAGGCTTGATTTTGGGCCTGTTGTTTGATTTGTATAAACAACCATTTGTTTTGAGAGGCAAACAACAAAGGGATTTGAAATCCATTTTAGAAACAATTTAGGTTGATAAAATGTTTTTTGTTTATTTTTTTAGGGGAAAAATGCATGAACATGTTTTCTATATGTGGTTTATACCCAATGTCAAATTGAATGTTTTTGTTCATGCAGAGTTCATTGTGTGCCTTCTCTGATCAGACATGGT
>NW_005307186.1:0-793 GCF_000412655.1 Myotis brandtii
AAGTTGTTATGGTCAAACATTTAACACCCCCTTTCAGGAATGATTGTCCCTTTCATTGTTTGCTTAGTTAATTCCTGCTTATCCTCCTCTTTATAAGGGAAGCCTTGCCCAGACTTCTCTAATTTGGTCAAATCCCTATTTTACATTTTCTGCTAGATCTATACATCTTCTTTAGACTTGTCATAGACACAATTTTACATTTGTTTAAAAATTATTTGATTAATGTCTGTAAGCTCCAGGAAGACAAGGGCTGTATAATTTTTTCTCACCACTATATCTCCAGTGATGAATGAATGAATAAAATGTCTGTTAGGTAAAATTTTGAACAAGGCAGGTCATGGAATTGAGTTTTAAGGAGAATGTAGCTGTTGCAATTAGAAGCAAATAAGGAACTGGCAACAAAGATCACAAATTTGGAAAACCTTTCAGAATGTTGACTGTGAGTACATAAGAGCACAGATAGGACAGTAAAAGAGTTGTTAACAAAGTTGATGGATCATCTATACAGTAACGAGGCAGGCTTTTGTAGACACTGTGAACCATCATCATACTGCAACACTAAGTGTGTTGCACTGTAACCATCACTTTGTGGTTTATAGTAGTTTTCAGTTTTCCAGTTCCCTCAAATGTGTTGCCCAAATTTATAGCTTTCAAATGTGCACTACAAACAACAACAAAAATTTAAACTACTCTCTGAGTTCTAATATCCCCACTAAGAAAGCAAAGAAGTTAGAAAAGACCAGTGCTTCCCCATCTTGGCTGCATATTAGAATTATCTGGGAGGAGCTATAAA
>NW_005307187.1:0-793 GCF_000412655.1 Myotis brandtii
CTCTCTGAAATCAATAAAAATACATATTTTTTTAAAGTCAAAGGCCAATGCAGGTTCACAGGATTGGGAAAGAGACTCTGCCTCTTGATGAGACGAGTGGGATAAAGGCTATACAAAGGGATATGCCCCAGGGAGGGGGCTCCTTGCAAACAGGGTTCCACAGTCACCAACCTGGGACAGGCTCTCGGACCCTCCTCAATGGGCAGTTTCTTTCTGACCACTCATACTAAGGAGAGCTGTCTCTCGCTCAAAACCCGACTCATCAAAGCATGAGAGAAATGTGCACTCCAGCGACCTGAACAGCGACCACATCCCACACTGAGCAAAGGGACAGGCGGGGGAGGGAGGAGATGACCATGTCAGATTCTTAACCCTCCCTCAGTCGGACTTCCCTGCCACGTGGAATGCTTCTGGGCCATCTCACCCCCAAGACTGAGTAGCATGTATTCAGAAATTGCCAATTAATTTTAATATTAGCAAGAGCACGTACACTTCCAGAGGCAAATCTTTTGTAAACAACGTGTGTGCTGTGTCTAATGCCCTCATTCCAAGTCCACGTTGAGAACAATGTGGGTCATGCACTGCTTTCTGCGATCTGAGCCGCCCCTCCCTGGCAGAGATGATTTCATCTCAGTGGTATCAGTATGGAGGTATTAACAATCTCCCCTTGACAAAGGGCTTCTGGGGTAAACATTTTGTTGAGGTGTCATGCACGTTCAGAAGGGGGCACAGTTCTAAGTGTCTAGAGGTCAAGTCAATGCACCCCTTTAATCTGTTATGAAGCCCCATCTGA
>NW_005307188.1:0-793 GCF_000412655.1 Myotis brandtii
GTTAGATAGTAAATTTTATAGTGTTTATATTTTACCACAATTTTTAAAACCTGAAACCAATTATACAACTAACTGATCTTTACATATCTGTCAGAAAATATAGAGGCAAATTTGTGGCCAACTTCTATCAGTTAAACTGAATTGTGGCTGCGCTCTTTGAATATTTCATTTCTCATATTTTTCTCAGGTCTAACATTTACTTAAATCTAATAAGTGTTATTTTGCCATCTCTTGCATATACTTTAATTTTCCTTTATTTCATTTTATAACAAGGCCCAAAATAAGTGGTTGGGAAGAATGAAAGGAAGAGAGAGAATATTCTTTTTTATGTTACCTGCAAGACAGGCTCAGCATTTTTCTTAAACATGCTGATTGAGTTAAATTGAATAACAATTAACTTTTTAGTTTTTGTTGTTTTCCATATCTATGTTTCTCTTCTAAAAATGTTAATTACCAGAGAAGCAGTAGAAACATGGCTCTTTCTCCTGCACATCCTTTTGAGCATATTTTCTCTATAGAAATTTCTGCTGTACTTGTAAGATAAATTAAATAAATCTTTCTCATTTTCAAAACTGTTTTAAAAGTTGTTCAAATGGATAGTCACTGTATACTAGTGATAACAGTGAAAAAAAATAGCTAAAGCTGACCAGCTCTATAGTTGAGGCCAGACGAGAAATACTGGTATTTCTGAGAGCTCTGTACTGACTCAGAAGGAAGGCATCAGTCTAATTTAACTTAGGCCAGTGATGAGAGTGAACCTAAAAGAAAGTTTAACAAGGGCTGGCCCGTACCC
>NW_005307189.1:0-793 GCF_000412655.1 Myotis brandtii
ATGTTAAATTCCCCAGTTAATGAAGCAAATTACTCACGTCTCCGACATTCGCGTATACGAACAGCGCTGCGTTTTAATTATAGAGGCCGATCCTCTAACCGGTTTGTCATATACAGTATTTAAAGAGCAAATAGGAAAAAGGCATTAATTGCTACTTACTTTTAAAACAGCAATTTATCCTTTCCCTCCCTAAACAACGCAAACACGTTCATTACAGTTTAATTGGGAACCGCGGAGAATTAGGAAAAATAAGCCGCCTGAGTTACAGCGTCGACGTCTCCACCATCTCCTTCCGGCTCACCGCCACCCGCCGTCTCACGCCTGTTCGGCGTAAGATTTTATCCACCGGCGATTTGTCTTCAATGTAACTTTGGCCGTGACCGCTCAGGAGTAGATGCATCCCCAATAGATGGACGGTTTGCTGGGCCTCTTGTCCTCATCGTAAGGGACGCTGCACTGTGGGGCCTTCGTCACGTGACTCGTCGCATGTGGCCGGGAGGCGCGACGGGTGACCACTCGCCGCTGACCATGAACTCGCCGTTACCCTTATCGTCACGGAGCTGCTGCCGCGGGAAGTAAGTATTCACATAGGTCGTTCGGTACAATGTGCCGTGACCAGGGGCCGGAGGGACAGCGGCCAATGCCAACTCCTCACGGAGCTTCGTTTCTAAACTTAGAGTAATGTATCTTTGGGAAACTTCCTCCTGGAAGGGTGATATCTACATCCATGTGTAAAGACGTTTTTTAAGTTTTTGAACAGCCTGGCCAGTGTGGCTCAGTGGTTGACCATCAA
>NW_005307190.1:0-793 GCF_000412655.1 Myotis brandtii
TATCCACAACATAACTGAGTAAAAACTCCATTCCCTTGAGTGTTGCAATCTGAGTCCTTGTTCCATTTCCTTCACCCCAGATGTAACCACCATGTTGAATTTGGATTTATTATTTCCTTGTTTTCCTATGTAGTTTAATTTTATGTGTGTATCCCAAACAGTCTGTTGTCTAGATTAATGATTGTTTGAAGCTTTTCTGATCCTATTGAATCATACTGTATATATTATTCTACAATTTTTCTTTGCCACTCAAAAATTATTTTCCTAAGATCCATTTGTGGGGTTGTCTTTAGCTGCAATTCATTTATTTTCTTTGCTGTATCAGAATCCATTTGCAACCATTTATTTACAGATTCTACTGTAGATTAATGTGCAACATTTGACAAGGTCATTTTTTGTGTGACCACTTTCATACTGAGGATGTTTTTGCATTATCATTTATCTCATTTTCACAAATACTAAGCCATTGAATTTTGAGCATTTTTCAATTGCTATTGAATTGCCTTTCTAATATTACACCCACCCTGATTCTCTGTGTCTTGAGCATCTTTTATTCCAGGCATACCTGGGCCATCATCTCACTGTATACTGCTGAGAGCAATGATGGATGAGAAGATTGAGGCGGAGGAACAGGATGATAGTCAGGAATTAGTTTGGGAAATCTGTTGATAATAAGATTTACTTATTTTATCCTTTTTCCCCTATTTTTATTTTTAGTTTGTTTGGCCTTGGTTTGACCTCAGCATAAGGCAAAATCCTCTGAACTAATACATTTAAAACGAACCTAAAAAAA
>NW_005307191.1:0-793 GCF_000412655.1 Myotis brandtii
ATAGGATTGACAGGATGTATTCGAGTAAGTGTTGATGAGGAAGTCAATGAATACAGTGGCCTGGGAAGAACCCCGACAAATGCCATGTTAGTGAAACTTCTTTTTGCCAAAGCGTTTTCATAAAGCATGGGCAAGAGAAAGCCTTACCAAACCAAAGTAGGAGAGGGTGGAGCCGATGTACACGATCAGTGCGATGATGTCAAATTTTCCTCCCTGGGAGCAGAGTGGGAAAGGTTACGTGGCTGAAATTCAGTGCCGTGCTCTTTTGCTCTAACATGTCAGTGTTAGTTCCAGCAGAGGCGGGAGTCTGCCTCTGTGATTCTGACAAATGCATCCAAGGTGTTCACGGCGACAGAGACTGCAGAGACTGAGCACAGGACTCTCATTCGTCCTGTTTCTATCTTCCAAGATGTGCTTGAAAACATGAATGTTTTAAACAAAGAAGCGCTGGAACCCACACACTGAGAGGAGAACCACTGAAGGTTGTTTTTTCATACAAGGTGAGGGTTTCAGAAAAGCTTTACCTAAAAGTGGTTTGAATTTGCTTTGGAATCAAAGGGAAGGAATGTCTGCACAAGGTCTTCCCTTAGGTGTCCTTGTGGTTCTTATTTTCCATGGCCTTTCTACTCCCTCAGTTATATCTGATTGATTCTCGTGCTTCTTAGCACCATGCTGCATAAATAATATGCTGTCAGACAAGGTATTGTGGGCATCTGTTGAGTTTTGCATGCCCAGCATCCCCACCTTCCTTCTTCTGGAGACAGCACCCCAGTCTCCCTGTGGAGAACTATCT
>NW_005307192.1:0-793 GCF_000412655.1 Myotis brandtii
TCTCTTACCACAAATAGATGCTCTGAGGAACTTCTGGTTGCTCCATTTCCAGTGATCAGTGGCGAGCAAGTTAGGAGTTGATTGTTATATGAAAGAATGGAAGTTCTCATCCTCTGATTAATGCCTTTTACTACCTTTGTTCCTCCTGATCTTCACCCACGTGGTAGGAGGGAATTCACTCTCCTTCACCCTTCTTTCCAATCATGAGTCATGTCAGGGAAGAAGACATTTAGGTGATACTGCAAAAGATAGTCTTTTATGCCAGAGAGAGTAGTATTTATCTTTTAGATGCCTCACTCTGAAGCGCTGAGGATCCAAAATAAGGAGACTTGCTGGATCACCTAACAGGGTCAGCAGCATCAGCAGGACTCATTGATTTTATTATGTAGGGCTGTATGATAAAGCAGGAACCTTTGGGGTGTAGAAGCTGAGAAGAATATGCAGGGGAGACAAGAAATAAGAGAGGTTGCCGGGCCTTCATGTGACATAGGCCCTGCATAAACTAAAATATTTCCACTGCCCACAGACCTCAGGAATGTCCATGATTGACACAAGCTTGGGTCTTCTGGATGTTAGAATGAGCCACCTTGTTTTAGCCGACATGAATGGATAATATTGTTCTCTCTACATGTGTTTGAATAAATGCTTCCTCACTGAGTTTGTGAAAGCCAGTTACTCTCTCCCAGAATTTATTGTTTGGAAATGACCATGGAGCGCAAGAACATTTAATTGTGTGCCAATAATGTTTGTGTACAAACTAAGCTCTCTCACTCTCTCTCTCCTCTTTCTTTGC
>NW_005307193.1:0-793 GCF_000412655.1 Myotis brandtii
AAAAAAAATGGCAAGAACGCAGCTGTTGTCTTTTTTCCTTCTTTTTTTCTTCCATCCACCTAGAAATATCTCAAAGACCTTCTCCCTATCTCCTCTTTTACTTTTTCCCTCCTCCCTCTCCTAAAGGATTGTTCTCCCGTTTCCTTTGCCTCTCCTTCAACATCAGAGTCAAGCATAACCTGTCCAATGGTCCACTCTCTTTCTCCTACAACTTGGCTTTATTGTAGAAATGGGGTCCTAGTCTTTGCTATAAGGAGCAATGAAGAGATAAACCCACTTAGGCAACTCAAGGGTAAAACCCAAAGCAGCCAGCAGATTTAAGGGGATGAAAGACAGACAATGGAGGGCCAAATTAGCCCTCTTTATCCTTGCTCTCCCAGAACCAATTCAGCATTTTTCTTTTCAAACACAGAGCCAACCATTAGTAGAATAGACAAAGCCTGTGGCATACAGAAAAGGGATAAACAGCAATTGGGATGGGAGTGACCAATGTTGCCGTCCAGACAAGAAGTAATTACGGCTGACCTTGGGACGTGGCCATAAGAATAGAAACAAAAAACACAGATACAAGCCATAAAGCCATATTTTGAAGTAAAATCAACAAGACTGGACCACTGGATTAGAGATGGAACAGCAAGGGCAAGGGAGGAAGAGGGTGCGAGGTTTTGAACAATGACTGCCTGCATGAGTCATCCTGGAGCTCAGCTCCTATTGAATTATTCCAACAAGAAAAAGCCTTCGATGGCTCCAAGCTCACTGCACATAGAGTAAAGTCTAAATTCCCCTATAAGGA
>NW_005307194.1:0-793 GCF_000412655.1 Myotis brandtii
TGTGTCCGCCAAGCCTGCACGTCTGCAGCTGAGCAGGAGCCCTCACTGCGTGGGACGGAACACATGGCCAGGCTGGGGAGGAACTGAGACTCCATTCTGCTCAGGCTGATGGCCCTGCGTGGGGAGCGGCGCCGTGGTGGACAGTGCAATCCACCCCCCAGGAGGACCGCTGCCGGGAAGATGAAAATGCCCCTCACGCTGGTGTGAAACCATTTGTGTGGGTTCCCCTGGAAGGAAGTGTGCCCGGCACGGGTGGCATTATGGGAAGAGTGGAAAAACCAACAAGTGCCAGGGAAGAGGCTCACACGTCCTCCACCATGAAGATGAAGTGCTTCCAGGCACCGAGCTGCTCACCTGCAGTGTCTCCCCGTCTGGCTTCCCTGCAACCAGAGGATGCTCAAGACACCTCTGCTCAGCAACAGAATGTTCTAGAGCCCAGGACACCCTCAGTTACTGGGCCAGCCCAGGTGTCTGGGGAGCTGTATGGACCTCACTGCCACCAAGCGGAGTGGACAGTGATGTGCCCCTTTTTTTCCTCAAAGGGAGCTGCTGGCAAGGAGGGGACAAAAGCTACTCTGCTTCTTGAGGCCAGAAGCCGGCACCAGGGCTAGGACGAGCCACTCCAGGAGGCCTCCCCGGTCTTCACCTTCTTGGTCTGCCCGTTGGGCCCAGGGGGCGGGTTCTTATGCCGCTTCTTCCGAAGCTGCTGTTGCAACCTCTCCTCTTTCTTCTTCAGGTAAGTGGTCATGTTGTCAAAGGTGGCCTTGTACAGACTGCTAAAGCCCTCGTCCAC
>NW_005307195.1:0-793 GCF_000412655.1 Myotis brandtii
CTTCTGATACCAGCCAACTTTTGAGAGCCATTGCTCAGCCCAGATCATTCTCTCTCTTCCCCACAGCTTCTAAAATCTTTCAGTCCCTTTGAACCTCTTTCTATAAACCCACCTCCTCCGGCATCCCTCCCACAGGCTGTGTTGTTGGTAAGTCAGTCACTGCAAAAATTCTTAACTGGAACCCAATCCTTGCCATGGTTAGGAGACCAAGAACATACTTTCAGATGGTGGAGTATGAAAAAGCATCCCAAATGTGCATTTTTGACTAGGGTTATCTCCTGCTTTTTATAGGTCTGGTGACTAGGATTGTCTCATGGTTTTTATATCTCTCTGCTTCCCACCTGTGCATTGCATTACAGCAGGCTCCTTCTGTTGGCTCTAGCCCAGCATGTGCCAGTCCAAGAAGGAGTTTGGTTAATTCCTGCCTCTACAGGGGGCCATGGGCACCCCCATGGCTAAATTTTCACAGAAACCCCTCGCTATGTTCTTAGAATAAATTTCTAATTTACTCTGGCTGGACCAATGTAGGTATATTTTTGAGGCAGGTAAAATTAGCTCTCAAAAGTATTTTAGTAAGTTGGAAGCTCTGTCTTTGAAAAATGTTTCACACTTCTTAAAGAAGAGTCCTTTGAATCAAAGAGCTCTGATTCCTTCATCGATGGTAAAGGAAGGAAACTTTGAAGACTTTCCGAAAGTCTCCCATCCTCAGTAGTCACGGGACGCTCACGGATCACATGTTTGAATTCTATGTTCTCCATTTCTCTAGTTGCATTACAGCTATCTGTGACTTCCC
>NW_005307196.1:0-793 GCF_000412655.1 Myotis brandtii
CATAATATATAAGAGTGAAAAATAACACCATTTTGATACCCAAGAGGAGATTTCCTCCTTCAGGTGTTAAGTACCTTGCTACTCCCAAGTTCTCCAGGAAACACAAAACACAACAGACTCCCTAGAGACTCCCGGAAATTAATGAGTTAGATTTTGTATGAAACTGGATTCTTTACATTAACAAGTGAGAAGAGGAAAGGGGTAACATGACTCCTTTAGTCTCCATAAACTTGGGAGGTCTAGGGAGACACAAATTAAATTTGAAAGCTTAAGATAGAATGTTGCCTTTAAAGAGATGTCACTTAATAGAAGAAGACAGACATGAAAGCATGAGAATAAGTTCAATCCATTTTCTAATTCATAAGTTGTTGTGTTTGTTAGTAATCACCAAATATGAAGGGATCTAGAAGATGATTTGACTTAAAATGAGGTACTGAGAAGCTTTGGAAACTCTAGGAGAGGTGCATTGCACAGGCAGGTGGTCATCTCAAGAGCTCTGCAATATTGGTTTGAGAATGAGCTGTTTCACCCATGGGCAGCTTCTTGTACCTGTGCACATGGGTGAATAAGAGTAAAGATTTGTTCATTTAAAATTGTTGATTCTCCTAAGCAATATTAGGAAAAACATAAACAATGAAATATAAATGCCTTTAAGTTTCACATATGCCTGAAGTTTCCAAATCTGGGTACATTAGTATCATCTGGGGAATTTTTAAAAATGCATATTTCTAGGTTTCACCATCAGAGAAACTGAACTATAAGTTCTTGTAGGGCTTAAATGTTTTTGTAAAAA
>NW_005307197.1:0-793 GCF_000412655.1 Myotis brandtii
TTTTGTTGATGTGATAAATCACATCGTTTTGTGGATGTTGAACAACCCTTGCATCCCTTCTCCCGATTAAAGCAGGATCCAAATTCGATCCATGCACATACATAGTTGGCACATCTTTGAGTCTCTTTTAGTCCACGGGTTCCCTTCAGTCTCTTTCTCTTTTCTTTGCTGTTTATTTGTTGATGATGCAGCATCTGTTATAGGTGTGTGTCCTCAAGAGAACATACAGGAGAGGTGGGTTTTGTTTGATCTTGTTTCTAGGCATCTGATCTGAGCTCCGTGCCTTTCAAGTGGTAAGTTTAACCCATGTATATATATTGTATTCACAGGCATACTTGGGTATATTTCTATCACCTTCTATTGTGTTTTCTGTTCTATGTTATTTTCCCATTACTTCCTTTTTACCTCTTTTCAACCTTCTGCTGAATTTGTTAGATTTTTGTTTTTCCCTTTCTTATTCCCTTTAGGGATTTGAAAATTATTCATTCTATTTCTGTCCTCTGCGTAGTCACCCTCATACTTTTTGTTTTTTACCCTCATACTTTTTAAAAAAATTTTTGTAAGGTAGGTCATTCAAAAATATGTTTATTGATTTTTAGAGAGAGAGAAATATCGATGTGAGAGTGAAACATTGAGATGGGCTACTTCCTGCATGCCCCTCTACCAGGACTTGAGCCAGCAAACCCGGGCGTGTGCCCTGACCAGGAATCAAACTAGCAAACCTTTTGGTGCACCAGGCACAGTCCTGCCCCAGGACCTTTGTATAGGCCAGTGATGGCGAACCTATGACACG
>NW_005307198.1:0-793 GCF_000412655.1 Myotis brandtii
CGTTGCTTCCTCCCATGCCCACATTTGGAAGTCTCTGCGGGGGCTAACCAGTGGCATTTGCAACCGTGAAAAACAGACGTGAATTCTGTGGCTTTTTCTCATTTGCAGTGTGTCTGCAGGGACAAAGGCATGGCTGTACTAAACGGGGAGACCAGCAATCTCAGGTAAGGGGGCAGGGGTGGTCACCTAAGGGTTTTCTGGGATGAAGTTATAAATTCAAGGTAAAGCTTATTGTGGGTAACTTGGAAAGCAGAGTGAAATATAAAGGAGGAAGGAAAAGAAATCAGCCGTCCTCCCAAATCTAAAGTAATCTCTGTTAGCATTTTAGGTGCTTTAGAGTATTATGAACCAAACAGTGAAACCACTTTTAAACTGAGATGCCTTCTTACCGCAAATCTTGAGAAGTCGCAGCCACGGGTCTTCTTGGAGCAGAGCTGGTATCTGGGTGCTGTCATTTCAGCAAAGTATTCATGCAAGAAACCTTCATTTTTCCTCCTAATTGGCCACATGGAATTTTTTTTTCATATATAAGCTTTTTAAGGGAGGTGAGAAGTTTGCAGTTGAGGATGGTGACCTGTCATGTCCTCTGGAGACTTGCTGTCAGGAGGCCTTGAAGTGAGCTGTGTGACAGGAGCCTGGTCTGTCCCTGAGGTGTCAGCACTCCTGTATTTGGTGGGATCTCTGCGGAGGGGGAGGGGCCTTTGGTGGCACTCTCATTCATGCATTCGTCCTTACATGTGTTAAAAATACATTAGATATAGCCCTGACTGGTTTGGCTCAGTGAATAGAGCAT
>NW_005307199.1:0-793 GCF_000412655.1 Myotis brandtii
GTCGCGACCCACAGGTTGAGAACCACTGATTTAGAGGATGCTATAGCAAAGATCAAAAAAGAAATGTTTTAAAAGTCTTGTATTTTCCCCTCAAATACCACATATTCTTGAAGACTAGCTTCAAACGTATGTATTTTACAGGGTATAATTAAAGTTCTTAGTTTCAAACAAGAGAATCCACTCTGGCAAATTTACAGAAAAGAGATGAAGTAAAGGAGGGAGAGATAAAGAAACAACACAAGCTCTCAGAAACAATGAGCAGGAACATACCAGAGAGAGAACTGACCTGATAAGAAATATGTTACCAATATCTCAAGTATGATAGCACTACCTGCAGCAAGAAAAAATAATCACCATCCAGAAACCTCACTCATAGTTTACCTCTGAATCATTGTCTTGCATGAATGTTCCTGGTGGGTGTATCCATGGCCACATGTCCCACCCTAACTCCTGGACTCTCTAGGACATGTAGGATTTTTAAATAATGGAATCAAACTTGAGAAGGTAGAACTTGAGTGTGGCATAATATCACAATGCAAAGTGGATGTTTAAAACTTATTTGAAAGGCAGACATAAATAAGAAAAGTCTATTTTGGCCCATTTTTCTGTTGACAAACATCAATATATATATTCTTCTACCACATTAAACTTATAAACAACACAGCAACTATATTCTCCAACTTAATACAGATGGTCTTCAACTTACAACGGTTCAACCTATGATTTTTCAACTTGATGATGCTGTAAAAACCATACACATTCAGAAGTAACCATACTGCAAATTTTGACTTTT
>NW_005307200.1:0-793 GCF_000412655.1 Myotis brandtii
TCTCTCTGATCCTCATCCCTCCTGCTTCAATCCAATGTCGCTGGTCTCCACTCTCTCCTGGCCCCACCCCCTCACCCTGCTGACAGCCCAGCGCCACACATCCTCCCAATCTGCTCCACCACTGATCCTCCCGGCATTCAATTTACAGGTAAGGAAACAAGCCCAGAGAGAGTGTCATGCAGCAACTCAGGACTAAACCAGAACAGACATCCAGGCTTTCACCTCCCAACTGGGGTTTCTTCCCCTGATGGTCACATGGTCACCTCTTCCCCATATGGTTCCCAGGGAATGGCATTACCAGGCCTGGGTCCCAGAGGAGGCCCCCTTGTCCCAGCCCTGCCCTAGAGTCAGACTCACTCTGCTGAAATGCCTTCTTTCTCAGCGTCCACTTTGGGGCCTTCTCAGTTACAGCAGGTCTCAGTCTTGTTTCTCCATGACTGTCCCAAGCTCTGGCTGCTCCTGCAGCTGGGGCTCCGTTGTCCTTGTGTCCCCGGTCTAGGGCCCGCCCCTCAGCCCTCGTGGGGTGGCTCCAAGTGCTGCTCTGCTCTGCTCTTCTCCTCCAGAGGAGAGGTCAGTGGAGCAGGGGTTTGGCCCGTACCACTTGAGCCAAGTCCAGATGAACTGCCCAGAATAGCATCACTTCTCCTGCCAGCAGTGCCATGGAAACCACGTTCTGAGACAGCCCTTGTGAGGTCAGAGATGGAGCTCAGGGTGGGCGCTGGGCCTCACGGTCCCAGAGGAAGGACCTGTCCTCCAAGCCAAGTGTCCAGCCCAGAGCCAGGGGAAGCCCTCC
>NW_005307201.1:0-793 GCF_000412655.1 Myotis brandtii
GTTTTCCGAGAGCATTTTCAAGATGGACAGATGGGAAATACTCCTTGAAGTCTGTTGGCTTCACGTTTCCATTGGTGGGAAACTCCCTACAGAAGGACAGCTTTTTACTATGTCCTTTCTCATCCAGTGCTACAAGGGGGATGACCTCATCATATTTCCTTTGCTTTAATGCTTTCCAATTTAAGTTGATGTGATCAAGACAGATATACATAAAAATGTTGGAGGATCTTGATTCCTATTTATGGGGGAAATCATCTCAACCATGATCATCAACAGGTTACTGTGACCATTTGAATGTGTGTTTAATACACAGTTCCTCCCCTCCTTGAATTCTAGGCAGAGCACACCTCCCCACCCCACTGATCTTGGGTGGGGCTTTGGTGAATGGAAGTTTTGTTGACATGATCCTAGCAGAAACCTATGTGTCCTTGTGCCTTTTGGTTTGGCTCTAGTGCTCCTGCTATTCTCCATGAGAGGAACACGCTGTGAGTAGCTACTGGTCCAAGCAAGATAGTGGATCAGCTTCAGCTTGGATCCTGGAGTCCTGAGCCTGAAATCCAGCCTTGTCCAGTCATGTCCCAGCCAACCAGTGGGTGACAAGTAAGCGCCTGTTGTTTTAAGACACTGAGTTCTGGGGCAGTTCGTTAGGCAGCATTATTGCAGCAATTGCTGAGTAACACATTATTGTATAAAGTAGCATCCTTTCTCGCTTCACAGTTCTTGGATTTAAAAAATTCTTGGTACAGTTGGATTTAAAGCTTCTCTCCCTGCCCCCAAAGCCAATTAAAAAAAA
>NW_005307202.1:0-793 GCF_000412655.1 Myotis brandtii
CATAGACGTTGACGGACTTTATATAATTTCGGGTGAATCTCGATGTTCAATTTGGGACAAAGAGACACATTTCGCCCCCAATTTAAGACCCTAACATCTGACAGGATTTGTCCAGAATGAAGTTAATGAGATTGGCTAGTCACTTCATCGTCCCGTAAGCACCAACGTTTTCTGTTGGAAAATGAAGCAATTAAGGTGATTATCGATCATGATGGGTGACCATATAAATGCAAATTTCCACCGAGGAGAGCGCTAAACATTTAATCAATGACCCTCATCACCTCACCTCGAACCATATCTGCTGAGAAAAGATGGTTAAATAATGCAGATTTAAACACACGGGCATGGCTCCGGGAATTGAAGCAACGTTGAATTTTTGAGATTTTAAACGGAAAGGAAACATTTTCACGAAGAAGGAAAAAAAAATGAGGAGTGAGTCTCTGAATTCCCTGGGGAATTATCTGAAAATACCGGGAAAACAACCGCGTGTTGCTATTACACTGTTGCGTCTGGCGTAGGATCAGAAAAAGGGAAAACCGTGCGATTTAAGAACTCGCAGCTCCGTCGTTTGGAATCGATCCTGAAGAAATCACCAGATTTGCCGCCAGATTTATGTAGGAAGACGATTATAATTTTGCACATAGAAATAAAATCCAGAAACAAGTGCCAACGCTCCACAAAAATCACATTTACTTTTTATTTATTTATTTTTTTTTCGGATACATTTTTGGGGCCACTGAAATGCAGATCAATATATCATACTAGAGGCCCGGTGCACGAATTCGTGCACAGG
>NW_005307203.1:0-793 GCF_000412655.1 Myotis brandtii
CTTCACACAATTCATTGAACATTTACTAGGAAGGCCCCACTGTACCGACACTGCATGAAGGTAAGACTAACTTCTCTCCAGGAGCTTATCCCTTACAGGGCTGGGAGACACAAACACAGAGACGACCAGAACATAAACACCTGCATAAGGCGCCTAAGAGGTATAAAATGCTACAAAATCAAAGAGGATTCACCCTCCCCTTATAAGGCTAAGGAAAACTTGAAAGGAAGAAATGGCCTTTGAAGCAAATCCTGAAGGAGATACATGAGATAGAGGACAAGGAAGAGCATTCTAGGTTAGGTCAAGTGTAATGATGTTAAAACACACTATATGCCAGTAGTCTGACTTTTTCAATGTTCTGGTACATGGGGAGAAGGGAACATAGAAGGAAGCAAGATGGTGGAATTGAGGACAAACACCAGTCTCTTGTCAATGGATCCTCCCCACCTGGCTGAGTAACTAGTTTACAATCAATGCTCCTGATGTGTCACATGTAGGTCAGGATAAAGGCATGTGAGGGCCACTGTCACAAGAGCAGATGAGATCTTCAGAAGACAATAATGTACCACTTAGGATGCAGACAGAGGGACAAGATAAGGGCAACTGCTGTCATCTGGCCCTGGGCAGAGCCTAAACGGGGCAAGCTGGCAGTAAAAGGGAAGGGTCAGCTCTAAGAACATTCCAAAGGTGGAACCAACAAGACTTAGCACATAACCTACCCCGATAATCTTACACAAGTGAGTAAAGGAATCCAACTCACAAAGTGCTAGAGGACAACATGGCCTTAGATGGA
>NW_005307204.1:0-793 GCF_000412655.1 Myotis brandtii
GGTTCCCCCAGCCCACCCCACTCCCATGCATCATTGCTACACTGATGGCAGCGCCTGGCTGTGTTACCATGAGTAAATTCTATTTGTAAAGTTGTTTATGTTGTAAAAAATGTTGCAACAATTGTCATTATATTTGATCTCTTATCAACTTTCTGAGGCAGCCAGAGCAGGACTTAAAAGTAGTATTTATCAGTTAACAAAAGTTAAGTGAAGGCTAGGATACACATTTTTATTATGTATTTTGTTATTTGTTTTATAACCTTGCTCTAGTCAGCCCCTTGTGGTTTTGTATTTTGCTTTTGTGTTCAAATGTAACCTCTTTATGTTGTAGTGTGTGAAGATTTCTACCTTGAGGAGAATCCCTGGTCTTATCAAATATCCTTTGGTTGTAGTTTTCAATGACCATATTTGCTATGTCAGCTGTTTTTGTGACTTTTTCTCTCACACAAAAAAGCCATTTTAATTTCTGATAAACCTTTTAAGTTCGACCATGAAATATCCACTCATATTCCTAGCTGTCCTCTTAGCGTCTTCAGTGTCCAGAAGGCCTCCCCCAGCAGAGAGGAACTGCTCATAAGGCACCACTGATAGCCATGCCCATGATTCCCAGCCTGGCCCTGTGCAGGCAACTCTGGGATGACACTGGCTTTCTCATCATAATCTCCCTCCCCCAGGAAAATGCAAAGTACCAAGTCCAGGCATTGTATAGGTCCTTATCTATATAATAAAAGCCTAAGGGATCATTACGGGGGAACAACCAGAATGACTGATCACTATGATGCATACTGACCAC
>NW_005307205.1:0-793 GCF_000412655.1 Myotis brandtii
GTAACATAGTTTATTGGCATTATCAAGTATTATGGACTTTACCGATTTGTATGTGCTATACTTTTATGTGACTGTCATACAACTGGCAGGTGGGCTCAGCTACATAAAGTTAAATAAATCAAAATGAATGACCAAAACCTAATAAATATTTTGATAAAATCACTCAGGTATGAGATGCTAGTACACGTAAGCCATGTTCCGTCCCATTCAGAGAAATGCAATGTTTTACTGTTCGTGTTTTTCTTGACAAAATAGGAACTTAAATGCCACGCCAACTCTCAGGGACGGAGGGCCTGCTGACCAGGCCTCGGAAAGTCACGGGTGTTTTTCTGTTTTAAAGGCACTCATGGGATTTGGACATACCTTTACTTTATCTTAGAAAGAGGTAGAGTTGCCTTCAGAGACATGGTCTTCTCCAGCCTGAATCTTTACTGAATGTGTCCTCAACTGACCAGTCAGGAAAAATCAGAAAAGTTGTGCCAAGAGTCAGAAAAAAATGTCATTCAGATAAGCACAAGGACATGTGCCTAAAAAAAGCTCGGATTTATTTCAGGAGCTTACGGAGGGGGTTCATACGCTAAATTTTTCAGTCCATAAATTTGGTTTAAATATAACGTGGATAATAGGATAACATCAGTCCGAACCTCAGGACCTTTCCACTCCAAATAACTGCCTACAACAAAACCCCAGGTTCCTTCCAGGGATTGTTGGTCAGCAACCTTTCTGAAGAAACCACTCTTTCCTGAAAAGCTAAATGTAAAGAATAATTAAGGGCAGCTCACAGAAATGTTGG
>NW_005307206.1:0-793 GCF_000412655.1 Myotis brandtii
GGTCGATTTGTATATTAGGCTTTTATTATATAGGCTTGCCTATCTTTTAAGGAGACCAGAAATTACCTTTTTGTAAACTATAGAATATTGAGTTTAATCTGTAAAATTTTCACTGCTATGAAAACAGTAACTTTGACTTGCTATTATTGGGAAGTCAATATATTCATCTTTGAATTTGACAGTATTAAACTGTCAAATTTTAGGAGTTTCAAAGCAAAGGAGAAAATACTTCTGCCAAAAATAAGAAATTGATGGAGCATATATGCAGTTTTTTAGATCTGTCATACATAACTTACTATTAATTACATTATGGAAGGTATTAAATGTGTACCTTTCTTGTTTATCTTATTCACCATATGTGTATTATGGTCTAGTCTAAGTAATTTACATATTTACTAATTAGGATGTTAGAATAACCTCGAACTCTTTTCTGAGGGAGATATTGCCATGGTCTGCAAGTAATTGCTTTTATTAAAAAGTAATCTGTTTAGATACAAGTCAATTTGCCTTCTTAATGAAAAAAATAAATAAACTCATGTCATTTTAAATCTTATCACCCTTAAAGTTCTACACCAAAAACATTAGATCTGGTCTTAATTAAAATCATAAAAAATTGTATTATGGGCACTTGCTAGGAATTATAACCTGAAATGTCCTGCTGCCTAAATCTCAACAAGAGTTGGTTCATACTCATGGAGTATAATTTGCAGGATATATTCAATATCTTACAGAGTACTTAAAAAAAAACATTAAATTTCATCCTTGGATAAAACTGGTTCACCAGAAAAGCAGG
>NW_005307207.1:0-793 GCF_000412655.1 Myotis brandtii
TTTTAAATTCCAAACTGTCCCCTGATCATTTCAGATATGAAAAGACTTAACATTTTCTCCACCAACAAGAAACGAGTGAGTTTGGGAACTAGTTTGCAGTTACTACAAAGCACAATCAGGGAGGCGCTGGCCGGAGCCGGGCCTCGGTCCGAGCAGCAGTCCAGGCCTCGCCTGAGGTTTTAGTTAAACTGAGATTTATTTTCCCAGGAGGCAGCATCGACCCCGGCTCACGCTGGTCAATATTTACCTCTCAGATCAATAAGTCTTGATGGCCGCCGAGACTTAGTCAATAGTTGCTTGACTCATGCAGGCTTTGGTGGGCAATTTAGAAAATAGCTTGGAGGCATCTTTTCGGGGGACTTTGTGCCCGTTTAGGCGTTTAATTCCGTGATTTTTCATTTTCCCCCCATCTCCGTGAAGCAGTGCTTCCTGGGGCGGCCAGGCCTCTGGGCCCAACAGCCCTTTTGCCTGGCCTGATGGTGACAGGCTCACCCGAGAGGAGAGACCAACCTGCCCACTGCCTCCATGGACCATTGACTGGAAGAGAGAACCTCCGTTTACTGAGCACCTACTGTGTGCCAGTTCCTCTGCCAGGGCCTTGATGGCCCCATTTCTCATCTCAAGTGTCAGCTCTTGGTGGACCCCCTGTGTCCAGGCAGACTCGAGGGGCTGGGCCCTGTGTGTCACCCGCAAAGCGCTAGCAAGTGGCAGCGCTTCGTGAGGTCCGAGGCAGCGTGGTGCTGGTGAGGAGTGTATGTGCCAGAGACTGACAGTGGCTGGAAGTTAAAAAAAA
>NW_005307208.1:0-793 GCF_000412655.1 Myotis brandtii
TGCTTTCTGTCTTAAGCCCATCAGAAGGCTACCAAGAACGGTGAGAATCCTGAACGGGCCAGGAGCGATCTCTTTAAAAACAAATGAGTAGATGATCTTCAGGCTTCATTCCACTCCCAGTGAATGTCAACTGGCAGAGTGAAACGGCCGTTCAGAAAGTTCTGTGAAGCCTCATAATTGTTCTTTCCCCTTCTTCCATCAACCAGAGACCAGCCCAGGTCTCTGTAGCATCTTCGGTTTCTGGTTTGAAACCTCTGTGATCCTGACACTTGAGAAAAAGCCATGCCCGTCAAATTGGTGTTTGGAGAAAAGAAAAGAGTTTGTGAAACCGAAGCTGTTAAGTAGAAAGCTTGCAAATGAAATCCCCCTCTTCTCTTCCTCCTCCCCCTTCTCCTTTCCCTCCTTCTCCTTCAAGATTTCACTACTTTTCTTTGCAATGGGGAAAAGAGGGGTCAGGGACAGCGGTCTCCCCAGAGCCCAAGGAGAATCTCTGATGATTCTAACACAGTGAACCCTGTGTTTTGCATTCATAGGGAACCAGGTCTGGGGTGTAACACCCAGATTCAAGGCCAGGCACTTCTTCTTGCTGTTCTTGGCATCTTTGGGCAAGTCATCCAACGTTCCCTGAATCTTTCACCTGTAAAATGGGAGTAGGGGTACCCAGCCCATAGCATTCCTGTAGCCCGTGAGAAGTACCAGTAAACACCTAACTCTGAGTTATGAATTGCTTCAGTTCTCCCCGACCTCCGCCCACCTCCCAGAACCTTCTCTTTACCCATGGTTCTCAAGGGAC
>NW_005307209.1:0-793 GCF_000412655.1 Myotis brandtii
ATCACCAATTCCTCATCTTTACAACCAGGCCAGGGTCCTGGCCTGACCTTGTAATTCCTAGAAGAAGAAACTGCCTGTTCCAATGTACAAACTCATAGTATGCTTGCCTAAGAGGAGGGGAGTCAAACTGAAATCAGATGTTTTTCTTTTCTTTTCATCACAGGTTATTTATTTGATCCTCCCACTTTTCTCAAATATGTACGGGACCAGACCAGCAACCCCAGGTATGAATGAGTTATATGGAAACCCATTCATTTGCTTCCCCAAACCTGCTCTCAAACTGTCTCTTCTAGCCATTACTGATGTATCGCAGTGGTATCCATGTTCCCTCAGGACTTTAGCCTCATGAAAAGTATGAGGAGATTTACCCTCATGACACCCTGTGGTGTGTCTTCCTCCCTCCCATTTTTGGTTGCAGTTGGGACACTATCAGTATTCCTTTTCCCACCCCCCATCTTCTTTTTTTACTCTGGAAGGTAGAAACCAACTATAGCAAATGTGAAAGTAAATACAGCACTGATTCTCCAGAATTTTGGTGTCAGGACCAATTTATACTTTTAGAAATAACTAAGGATTTCAAAGAGCTTTCGTGTGTGAGGGCTATCTATTGATAGATCCTGTGTTAGAAATTAAAATTAGAGAAATGAAAACATATTTATGTTTTAAAATACAAATCCATAACATGTTAATGTAAATGACATTTCATTAAAAATTATGTTTTTTTACAAAAATTTAGAAGAGTAGCATTGTTTTACATTTTTTACAAATTCCTTTAACAACTTTCTTTCTTTCT
>NW_005307210.1:0-793 GCF_000412655.1 Myotis brandtii
ATAGGGAGGGGGCGGGGAGCTGGGCCGGGGGCTCTGGCAGGCTGCAAACTCGTGCAAACAAACAATCCAGACTGTGGGGAAAGTTGATGGCAGGGTCCCCGAAAGGTCCCCAGGCTCTGGGTAGCCCGGTTCCCAGCGTCCCCTGAGCGGGAAAGGTGGGACTCGTGGAGCGAAATTGGCAGGCAGGTGGGGCCAAAGGCCGGGGCAGTTAAAGAGCCCTCTCCATCCAGCTGCACTTGAACTCAAATCAAAGTGAGTGGATGCTGCCTCGAGGAGTTCCCTCCGGCTTCACCTCGCCCCCTGCCCTGAGCCATCCGAAGCACCTGGCAGCTGGGAGAGGCAGGCTCCCATCCTTCCATCAGATGCTCAAGTGGTTTCCTGGTTTGGGGCGCTGTGGGGTCTGCTCCCTTAGGAGGTGAGAGCCCCCGAGTGCTTTGTCTATGAGGGTGGCTACTGGAAAGGCAGGCATCACATGCCCAGCAAACTTTTCTGTCTCATGGGAAGCCTTTCCTTGTCACTTTCAAAGGAGAGCAGAGCCAGAGGTGTAAGGGCGTGTGGGGGTGGATCACGCCCAGTGGCCCCCATCTCAAAGGGGAGGTCGTTGAAAATGGAGAGGAAGGGAGTCATCTGGCCCCAGGCAGGGCTGTGTGCCTGCCCAGGAGCCACAGGGAGCTGGGGATTGGTTGTTGTGGCTGTTGCTGCTCCTTGCAATCTGTCCCTCGTGTGTATTGCAAATCGGATTTCATGTCCAAGGGGAGAGAGAAAGGATGCCTTTTTACAGTGCTGCTGAGAT
>NW_005307211.1:0-793 GCF_000412655.1 Myotis brandtii
GAGTGGCAGATCAGTATGAATCCCACAAGAGACTGGGAATCTAGAGGCAAAAGATGAAGCAGCATGAGGGCAACAAAAGTAAGATCAGCAGCCATCAGGTGTGAGGGAGGTCAACACGGATTAGTGCCTGTATTAGGATACTGGGTCTGTCACCAAGGAGGAGCCAACATAACAATCTTTAAACAAGGTAACAGTTTATTTCCTAATTACCTAATGGCAAAAGCAGTCTAGGCCTGAACGGTGACTCCACAGCATAATTCAACAAAATCCTGTAATTCTGCTATGCTATCCTTAGGTGGCAGCCCTTGTGTACATGATCCAGATGGCAAGTTAGGTCTGCCACAATTTACTAGGTCATGGGGTAAGGAGGAAAGGGTAAGAAAGAGATAAACTATGCCTTGAAATTTCCATTTATCCATTAGCCAAAACTTCGTTATATGGCCACATACAGTTTAAAGGGAAGTCAGGGGATGCAGTCTTTATTATGGAAAGCCATATGGCTCGGCTAGTAATTGAATTTTTTTTTACATTGAGAGTGAAGTGAAACAGTATAGTAGGAATTTCCTAGCAGTCTTTGCCGTAATGCTGTTTGTAGGCCACTTAAGAGGAAGGTTGACAGAACAAGATTTGTTCAGGTGACATCAGTGTGGGCAGAAAGAACAAGAGAAAAGAAGGGCTACAAAGGAGGGCAGTAGAAGCAGCTGAAGCAGAAGTCTGCAAAGTTTAAGTTTGATAATGAATGAAACACTTTTGCCCTTAGAACAGCCGTGGGCAAACTACGGCCCACAGGCCG
>NW_005307212.1:0-793 GCF_000412655.1 Myotis brandtii
GCCTTTGAGTTTGACATGCTTGGTTTAGAAAGTCATTAAAGAACTCTAAGCATGAGTTTTGCCAAGATTGTTCTGGTAGCAGAAATAGAGCATGGGTTAAGGTGAGAGCTGAGAAACCAGTGATATATTCTTATAGCTATCCCATTCTTTCCAAGCCTGCTGAACTAAGAATGATGTCTTGGAAGAGGGAAAAGAGAGTGGATTTGAAAGATAACTGGTGCTTGGTGACTTATGCATGCGCATGATGGGAGAAAGGAGTCCGGAAAAATTTTTAGCTTTTCCTCTTGGTCCTCAGAGGTCTGTGAATGGTGCCATTAAGCAAGATAAGTAATTCGTGAATCTGAGCCTGTTTGGGTGGTTTGGGGCATGTATTATTTCCACAACTAGAATTTCATATTCTCAAGGTCAGGGACCTTTTTTCATTGGTTTTATTTAGCCATTGTGTGAAACCCACAAGTTATATTAGCAATTAATTGCTGACTACAATAAGAAAGATGAGCCATTAGCATTTTACTAAGGGGCACAGTGAGGCATAGGAAATAGTTAAGAGAACTACATGTATATATGCATTAAATATGCATAGCATTTGCATATAATTTGAGTAAATCTGTCAAAATAAGTTTCATTTTTTATGTGCATTTTAATTATTCAAAGTCTATTATTGATGTATTTTAAAGGAGCCACTACCCATATTAGACAAATGTCATTAGAAGACTAAGGACAAGAAGCAAACCTATTACCTTATATCCAGATCTTCCAATGGGATAGTCACTCCTCTTCCTAATGGCTGTTT
>NW_005307213.1:0-793 GCF_000412655.1 Myotis brandtii
TCTCTCTCTCTCCCTCTCCCTTCTCTCTGAAATCAACCAAAAAATTTATTTAAACACAACAACAACAATAAAAAACAATGTTGATGTTAAAGAAAGCAAGAGATCAACATTGAAGAAATTGAGTTTGTTTTAGTATTCTGGGTCATAAGAACTTGTAATATGAATTAGAGTTATAGTAACCGGGAAGTAAGCAATTAGTCCGAAAGTACATATATAATTTTAAAAAAGAGTTAATTATAATAAACAAGCCAACATAACTCTAAGTGCAACATTAGGTTCATGGATTATAAAGCATTATCTTTTTGTTTATATGAAAAAAAAAACATAGTAGAGTAGCTGAGCTTGACTTAGCTCCTCCAAAGCTTTTATCTCCTGATGTAAAAAATCATGATAACATCTATCCTATTTAACTCATAGCTATGAGGTGCAAATGAGAGAATGCCTATGACAACAATGGGAAACTAATAATACCTTTTATGTATGTAAATAGGATGATAATCATTCAGATTACCATAAATTCATTTGCCATAGATGAACTTGGAAATGACATTAAAAAAAACAAAGGTTGCAGAAACATTGTGCATTAATATTTTAATGATGATGATGAAGATAAAGAAGAAAATGTTTTTTTCTTCAGATATTATCACTGATTAAAATAATGTACTTTTTATTTTAATTGTTTTTAAATCTACACTGCTATGTAATGCCTTTTTAAAAACTAATTGTCATTAGTAAATTGATGTATTTTTCCAAGAGTAGTTAGTTAGGTTAAAGGAATTAATACAGAATTGTC
>NW_005307214.1:0-793 GCF_000412655.1 Myotis brandtii
TAATAAATAAAAATTAAAATTTTCAAACAAACAGAAAAGTTGAAAAAAATAGTAAAATGAATACCCATCAACTCTTGAAGACTTGTCACGGGAGAGTGATCAGATTCATGTAGAAGCAGAGAGTGGAGCTAGGACCAAGCGAGGGAAGGAGCCGAAGACAAACTTCAGCTTGGAGCCAGGAGAATTTTCTATCTTGCAAGGGGCTGGACTCGACTAAGGCGGAATGCCAAGGGACAGGGATGTGGGGGAGCCGATGCCTGTGGCAGGTAGGAGGGAGTTGCAGACAGCAACTCAAGTTGTCTGGGAGCCCACAGCCCACGGCTTTGGCTGAGGCCTCACACGGCTGCACAGTATTTCAGCCACTCGTGTTAGCTCAGCCTTCGCCTGTGGATCTGAGAGCCCAACCTCCACTGGCAACGAGGTTCTCTGGGAAGATGTGTTGTGTTTCAAACACATGATAAACACATTTTTGAAACACGACCCCATCGAGGCGGGAGAATTGTCTCTTCTTCATTGTACTTGTTCTTAAACTCCTTGAGGTCTCGCTGCCCTCCTGGTGCTACTGTTCCGGGAGTTGGGGACCGAGTCTGCGTTTCCCTTATTAAGGAATGACTTTCTAAACTTCAGGTTCCCACACAGGTTTGACGGGACAGGAAGGAAGAAGACCTGAGATCCGGCCCCCTCCACACCAGATGTTCCCAGCCCAGCTTCATGGTTTTGTCCGAAGGCAATGCCGAGGGTGATAGATAGAAATCCTGCCACTAAGAACCCGCGTGACACCTTTGGCCAACAG
>NW_005307215.1:0-793 GCF_000412655.1 Myotis brandtii
GGGGCCTGTGATTAAACAGGTGCACGCTGCGAAGTTGAGGTTGAGGGCGAACATATTAGAGTGATCTTTTTTCTCAGCCTCATAATTTTCCACTGGTTACTGTGAGACAGGGTTTTAAAACTCCGCCTCTGAGTAGATTTAGGAGTTTTCTAGAAGAGCGTCAGGGACCAAGAGGCTGGGGTGCTGTGAGGGGACAGGTTTCCCATGTGCCCCCTTCCCCTCTCTAACAGAACACCCCGGCTTTGATGGACCTTCAGAAGTTGGGCTTTAGGAGGAATTTTTCTCTAAAGAAAAGGATAAAATGAGGATTTAAGCAAAACTGTCCCAGTTTATGTCAAAGATAATGTAAGTTACATGCATCTCTCCAGAACCTGACCCCCCTGTGAAATGAGTCACAGCTGAATATCCTTTCAACACTCTTTCCCGAGGGTTAGGGATACAAGTGAGAGGCCCGGAGGCTTCTTTCTGCCCCGGGGCAGCTATGTCGATGTCTCCACTGCCTCCTGAGCAGGACAGAAACGCCTGGGGATGCAGGCCCTCTTTCCAGAGGCCTTGTGGTCTCACCGCGGGCAGACTACAAACAAGCTGAAAGGTGAAACCCAAACGCCACCCATGGTCTTAAATAGAAGCACTGGCTCCTCCGAGTCGCCAAGTGTGCAGCTTGATTTAGATGAGGACGGAGACGGAGACAATGCAGTGGAGGCCGGTGGGTGGAGAACCTGCCCTTGGCCATCAGGACCTGCCCGGTTCCCTGCTAGCGGGCTGAGTCAGGTAGGCAGCTGCCACAGGCTCA
>NW_005307216.1:0-793 GCF_000412655.1 Myotis brandtii
CTTCAGGGCCCGTGCGAATTCCAATCTCTGACTCCAGGCAGGGTGTGACCACTTAGTAGCCAGTGTTGATGACAAAAAAATAAGGTAGCCCACATGAAATTGAGAAGAAACTATGAATATAAAGTCTTTGCTCTACAATAAAACTTCCCCTTCTCTTGTCAGAGCTCTCTAAAGTGGGAACAGATGAAACTGTCCAATTTAGTATCTTTCTATGAATTTTCATTTTCCCAAAGGAGATACAGACCCACTTAATTGGGCACTTATCATTAAACAAAGCAACCATAAAGGACAAAGAAAATTTTTGATTAAAAAGCATCATATTATTTCTAAAGCAGATTTGGAGTCTGTGCGAGTAGTTTAGCCTGACAGTCGGTCATAAATTGTACATAAGTGTTCACTGAGTTATGGTTTGGATTCTGTTCTCAGGCCTCTAATAGAGGACATAGAGTGGGCCTCGTGACAGGCATCCCTTGTTAGGCAAAGGCACGAGGGAGGGGGCTCAGTGTTGTGATGGATGGCTTCAATAACCAAGAATGTATAGAAAATGTATTTCCCTGATGAGCAAACTCATATTCACAGACCTTCCTATCAGCTGATGCTTTTGCCATGTCTGTACTTGATACAAGGGCAGAGCAGGCAACGTCAAAAACAAAGTCTCAACTAGCTGCTGCCATGTGGTTGCCACATTTTTTAAAACTACAGCTGCCATCAGGTACTCAACAAGCCAGGTGCCTCCTTTCACCAGGTAAGATGGGGGAACCATCAGCCATATAACCAGGAGACCAGTGGGGAC
>NW_005307217.1:0-793 GCF_000412655.1 Myotis brandtii
AAAAAAAATTGTTCCTGAATGAAGGGACACACTTATTCAAAAGCCTCTGGCTACACCTCTTCCTGTTTATACTTTTCTGAGAGATTTTATTGTTCTCTTAATTCCCTTACTCTGGGCTTCTGATTTCCTGTGTTTAAACTAGCATTTAAACATTCAACACATTTAAATGTCATGTGTATTTCCCCCAGGGTGGGCGGGACCTCTCTACTTCCACAGTCCCTGGTGGATTTATCTTAGAATTGGGGTGGATGGTCATGGGTCATGAAGCAAACAGAATGGGTGAGGGCAGGGGCGAGGGAAGAAAGAGGAGGACAGAGCTGGCCATTGCCCTTTGTCCAGGCCTAGTGCTCCCTGCCTTAGGGCATATTATTTTAACCAGGGCCTTCTTCCCAAAGGTCTCAACAGAGGGCCTCAAGCCAGATGGCAGGGGATCCTCAGGTGTGGCCCTATAGGAGCAGTACCTGAGGATGGGTATACTAGTAAAAGGCCCAGGCAACCACAGCTCTTTTTTCATAAAATACTGGGGTTTCTGACATGGTTGTTTTGTTCCAGTCTTGCCACTAAAAGCATGAACTCCCTCAGCCCCTGGAGCCCAGCAAGCCTCCCTGATGTGGTCTGTTCCTGTCTTCTCCCCCCAGGAGCCCTGTGGTGCCCGGCGGGGTCGTGGCCGTGGACAGACATTACTTCCAAAACACTGGAGCGTATGACCCTCTCATGTCACTGCGGGGTGGTGAAAACCTCGAACTGTCTCTCAAGGTATGCCCTGCTCCAAGGGCGGACCCAGGAACCATGA
>NW_005307218.1:0-793 GCF_000412655.1 Myotis brandtii
GCTTGAAGCTCTGCAGTGTGGACAGAACATAGCTGGGCTTATTGTCTGACAAATTGGGTCCTGTTCCCGGGACACTCACAGAGGAGCTGGTGACTAGGACAAGTCACAGCTGCTCTGTGGCTCAGTGTCTGCACCTGTAAAACAGAATAATCACCCCTGTCCTCTTTGCCTTTGCCGATGCGATGATGTGAAAGCGCTTTGAAAAATCTCCTGGGACGAACAAATTCTGGGTGAGCCATTGGTCACATTGAAAAGCACAAAGCCTGTGTAACCCCTCTGGGACTAAAAGGGGACAAGGTCAAATATGTAATTCAAAGACAGGTTGAGTGAGGTTTGATATCTGGATTACTTTATTCATTTTATGGTGGAAAGAAAAGGGTTTTGAGGTCATATCACATAGATCAGGATTCATACAAATGAGAGAAAAAATCATTTCCAAGCACAGCAAAGAGAGCTCTAGTTAAGGAAGTCTAGTTTGAATCAGTCGTTTGATTTGTTTCTCCTGTCCTTCAGAATTTATCAGGACTGAATCTCTCTGAGCTTCAGTCTCCTCATCTGGTGCTACTAATGATGATACCAATACCAGCTTTCTGGCTTTTTGTGTGTGTATTAGAATCCTGGAGACACACATGAAGACTAGCTTCTATGTCTGTCAAGTATACAACTAAACCAGAGGTTGAACTCTGCCCATGTGTTATTATAAATGCTTTTTTAGATAATCAAGGGTATATAAATAAAAGAGGGAAGAAAAGAATTATGTGCCCTAACCAGTTTGGCTCAGTGGATAGAGTGT
>NW_005307219.1:0-793 GCF_000412655.1 Myotis brandtii
TATTATTATAGATACTAAAATTATATACAAAACAAAATTATGCTATAACATAAATTTATACCCAATTTTGAATATAGATTTAAATAATTATTAGAGCACACATACCTATGTCTGAATTAAACCTAGAGTTAATTCTTTTTTTAAAAAAATAAAGTAATGTTGCAAATTGAAAATATATTTAAGTAAATATATCTACCAAAATTATTTCACTTGGGTTCCAGAACAATAAATTTAAATTTTTCTGAAAAGTTCACATCTTGAAAAAGTCAATCTTAAACTACATACACTACAATTCATATAAGGTAAAGGATCTGACAGTTCTAGGAGAATGAAATAAAGTTAGGTGAAGACTGATTGTAGCATAAGCAAGAACTAAGGTACAGGCAGGTCAAGGTAAGAATGATTGCTGATTATGCATAAGCCTAACAGCATTTTAAGAATATAGACAAAATGTGTTAGGAAAACAAGTTTTAGCTCAAGAATGACTAATCTTTTTAGCCTTGGGAGCAAAGCTAATGTCTGAGTTAAAGAGACAGATTGTTAGTGCAGTTGTCAGCATAGTCATCCATCTGGAATTGTTTTTTCCTTGTTGTTTTTCAGTCTTTGTATAAAAATTTCTTTCTTTGTTGAACAAAATGAAAAGTAACATGCAATTAACATGAATATGTTTTCATATTATTTTTTGGCATTAAGTTGCATCTGACATTTAGCAAATCACTTAATTAGTCTCTGTCTACATTTATCAACAGGGGAATCAGATTTTTAAGGTTTTATATTATGACAAAATTGGTAA
>NW_005307220.1:0-793 GCF_000412655.1 Myotis brandtii
TATGTGTGTGGGAATTTTCCATAATTGTTATAAAAAGACACAAAAAAGAAAAAATGTCATGTATTTTATTAAAACAAAATGTGGATAGCCATAACAATACACCAATTGTGTACTATGGAGAGAGATATGATTTTCAATGTGGGAGGTAGACTGTGTAGGGGAACAGGGATAGTTGAGATCAGAATCACTAGTGGGAATTTTTTTTTACAATGTTTATATACAATTGGTAACTACCTTTACCCTTGCCTAAATATCTGGCTTATAGCCACAGGTAGTTAAACACCCTGTGTCAAGTACTATGCTAAGTACATAATACATAGTCATCTATTTATCCTTAAAACATTTTAATAAATTAGGAACATCATCTTACTGTTAGACTAGAGAATATTGTGGCTTGTTGAATTTAAATAATTGAATTAATGATGCACAACCAGTTCATGGCAGAAACAGATTTAAACTCAGGTTTAATCTAGCTCCAAATTCTGTTTTAAACTATCTTTTATTATGTAGGAATCAGTATTTTGATATAATAAAAGAGCATATTAGTGAGCAACCCCTCTTTCTGGAGTGTTATGTATTACAGCTACCTCTCTCTTTAGACATCCTTCTGTGATACAGACCTAATTCAGTGTTTACGGTTGGCGAGAAACATCAAACTGGAGGGGAAGAAGAAAATAACAACTGGCAAGAGGAGATAACTGAGCAGAGACAGAGTTCTGTAACACTGGCCCTCAATGTGATGAGAGAAAAGTCCAAGGCACTAAATCTTAGTTTACCAGAGTTTGTAGCCATT
>NW_005307221.1:0-793 GCF_000412655.1 Myotis brandtii
TTGGTCAACTATCTGGGTTGCTAATTGTGCTTCTGAGGTATGCCTGGCAGCTGTGCCTGAAAGAAACTTTAATGTGTGGAACGCCTTTTCTATTTGTCTGAACTTCCCAGAGAAGATACCTATTTTCTCCATTACTTCCATGTTAAATGCTGATCTGGGAGCCCTCCCACTCAGATCACGCTTGCCCCATTAAACAAGGGAACAGTAAGTCAGTCACACACGGGCGCTTGAGGGAGAGCTGGTGACTCAGAGGCTGGGTCTCAGGCTCTCGCTAAATCAATACCCTCAGCAGCAGCGTGGCGATTGACTCCAGTTCACTGCCATCAACACCGTTTGTCTTCCTTCCAGAGAGAAGAGTTCCATGACCAACCTGAATACCCGGCTGGCTCCTGGCTTAGTCATTCCCAGTTAATTGCAGTGAATGGCTCATTATCCGGGCCTTTCCGGACCTCAGTCACCCCCGAGAAGCAGTGAGGTGTGGCAATGAGTCCACGCAGCAGGCTTAGCATTCTGCTGGCTCTCGCGCTGTCACATTGATTAGGCAGGTGCCATGTGCTGAATTTGGTGCAGAACTGAAATGACATGGTTTCTGCCCTTAATGAGTGAGCATATTAAGGTTTAATCATCTTTTCCCGAAGAGCTGATCCTTTCCTAGATGAAGGACAATGTGTCACTCTAGAAGGAAAGTGTTACTTTATTTACGCCTCTCAAACCCTTTCCAATTTCACAGAGCAAGATGCGAAGGATGCGATATACCCTGAGGGTATCAGGATGCTGAGAAGGAGAGAGGTAC
>NW_005307222.1:0-793 GCF_000412655.1 Myotis brandtii
TGTAGGCAACCGAGTAAATCCAGTGAAATTTTCGGAGGGAAGGACAAGCCAGAGAAGTGATGCCTAACGTGAAAATCAGGAGTTTGGGCAGATAGCTTGAGAAATACCATGTCCAAGACCATTTAGGTAGTTGGATTCATGGGTCTGCAGTAAAAAAAAGACATATACAGATAAAAATGTCATTTTGGTAGTTATTAGTATTAGATGGCACAGCGCCCAACCAGAAGAGAAGGGAGGCGCAGCCTCAGAGGGACCCTGTGCCTCTTACTTCCTTCATCTCCTCCTGGTGGAGCAATTCTGGTTTGGGTGGAAATCTATTTACTTCTGGCTGATCTTCTGTAACTCAAACCTAACCGACAAGCAAGGAGCATCATGGGAGTGCCTGTGTGAGCAGGACATGCTGGGAAAACATTTGTGTTTTTAAAGGGAAGTGTTCACATTTGGAATAGTAAGACAATTATTTCATTTATAGAAAACGCCGAGTCTGTTGCTCTCGGAATTAGCACAGTGAGGTGCTTGAGGAAACGTGCTAGGCTCACCTTTAGGTCGCACTCGGGGCCTGGAGCAGCCTCTCTCTGCTCACTCAGAATTCTCTGTCTGCGTTTCTCAGTTTCTGCTTCCACCTGGAGGCCAGGTTCCTGGTAAGTTCTGGCATTTGTTTGTGTGCTTGTGTATTTTGCTACCTCAGAAAGTGTACTGTGTAACTGGAAATTTTTACAATATAAAAGACATACAGAGCGGGGGCATCCAGGGGATAAATGGTGATGCAAAAATAAGCAAGCAAACAAATAGA
>NW_005307223.1:0-793 GCF_000412655.1 Myotis brandtii
GGGGGGGGGGGGGGGGGGGGGGGGCAGAATTCAGTCCATAGCAGCCAGTCCTCAGTTATGAAAATTTTATTCCTAATATTGAATCAAAACTTATCTTTGCTTTACGTCCTATGTCAGGAAAGAAAAACTTGCCTCTACACTTGTAAGTTTGCAAGCAGCAATTAAACTTACCAAAAGACACATTAGACATGCAGTTTTTATTAATACTTGTGTGCACAAAAGTGCACACAAAAGAAGTAAAACTCAAAGAAGCAGTTAGACTCATGAGCATGGATATTCTTTCAACAAAGGACAGAAGGATGAGAATTGAGGGGAAGTGACTAGAAAATATACGGGGAGCTAATGAGAGATCAGGGTACTTTATAAGGTCTCTTAATGCAAACTCAACTTGGTGTTGATTCCCCAACTTTGAGAGTCCCTCACCTCCTCCTGGTATGGGGGGCACCTTCCTCAAAGGGAATGGTATGCCCCGCGTTGAAGCACATAAGGAGAATGTGCAGACCTCCCTGCACCCATTGATTCTCAGTTTCCTCCAGTTCGAAATAACCCCATGCCAAAGTGTCTTATTGGGGTGGCATGTTCTGATCCCCTTCGCCTACAATGGTGGCCCTCAAGTTTCACTGTGCATCAGACCACCTGAGGGGCCTTTCCGACATCAGAAGACTAGGTTCCTGCCTCCGTGATTGGGTTTCATTTGGTCTGAGTGGAAGCCAGGCCTGGGTTACTCAGAAAGGTCTACTGGTGGTTGTAAGGTCCAGCCGATGGCTCAGTAGTTCTCACTCCCAGCTGCACA
>NW_005307224.1:0-793 GCF_000412655.1 Myotis brandtii
GTGGCGTTCTGCTTTGTGAACGGGCCGTGTGTGTCTCTGCTACTGTCCCCAGGGAACTCTGGGAAAATGCAGTATTTGTGTAGCGGGAGGTAACTCCCCGGTCCTACTCAGAAGCATTTAGTGGAATCCTGATCTGTGTTGCTCTGGAAAACCAAGTTGTACCATAAAGATAAGGAAATTAACCTGGAGCAGTACCTGGAGAATTAAAATCCACAGCAAATAAACTTTCGGATGCTGCGAACCTCACTGCTTTGGGGGCAGGCAGATCGGTGACAGGCAATCCGGAATCTTGTTTCCACTCAGCGCTTAATAACGGACGAAGGCCGCGTTGGGGGAGAGTTTTAAAATGTAACCTAATCTCAGCACAAACAGCCAGCGAATCTGCCTGGGAACGCATGCCCAGAGCAGGTAATTCGTGTAGAATTGACTTAAAATTGCCTTCTCCCCTGACCGCCTCTCCTGCTCCGGAATCCAATTTGCTCTGAGCGGGGACGGATGGATTAGGAGCCACAATTGAAACGTCTGGCAGGAAATGAAATTGAGCAGCGCTATGCTTGTTAGGTCAGGAGCTCTGTTTATAAAACATTTTTTATTACTTTGCAGCAGTCAGTAACTTTGGTATAAAATTCAACCGATCTATCGTATGCAAAATTGTATGTGCTGATCGGATAGGTAAGTGTTCAGCATCTTCCGAGTATTGTGTCCTTGATATGGAAATAAAGATAAAAGGAACAATCCCCATCATAAGACCAAACACACACTCATACACACGCACATGCGCACACATGCACAC
>NW_005307225.1:0-793 GCF_000412655.1 Myotis brandtii
TGCAGGGCAGGAAGGCAGAAAACAGCATGAAGCTCAGAATCTGACGGGAGGCACCAAGAAGCAGCTCCAAGGAGACAAAGGGCCACTCCAAGAGTGGCGCCACCTTCCCAAAACACCCACAAAATTCTACCAGAGGGTTGGCTGCTGCTGCCATTTTACTTCTGATTTCTCTATGTGTTTCTGAGGAGTTTTGCCCCTGGGACTTAGAGGACCAAGTCCACAAAAGCTTGTGACAGGGTAAATGGCAGATGTCTGCTCAGGTCCATATTGGCAGGGAGGTCAGCTTCACCAAGATGCTCAGAAGCCAAGATACTAGGATGACGCAGGAACTGCAGGATCTGCCTCAGTGGGCACAAAGCTGCTGCTGATAAACAATGTCCTAGCGAGGACTGCCCTGGGACAGGTGGGTAATGTCCACCTACAGGTGCTAACTTAGAATCTTTTGTCAACTCTCAAGTTATCATACAAAAGATAGGTCTATTTTGTGGGTAACATTCTGTGCTATTGTAGGTCTTATTTTGATGTATTTTGGAGGCTAAAAATACAGTTTAGAAACAGTCTCATAGGTTAGGGAGAAAGATGTGTTTGACTGTAACAAAATTAAAGTTCTAATTAAAAATGCATTTGCTAATTACATAACTGGCATTTGAATGTATACACCCAAAGAAATGTAACTGCTTATTGTGCTGAGGGGCCAACAGAGCTGTGCTAGAGTAATGTGAAGCTCTCAAACACACAAATGAAGGCTTTCTAGTTGATCGAAGACCAATGTGTTCTGCTGTTTGCAAAAAAA
>NW_005307226.1:0-793 GCF_000412655.1 Myotis brandtii
GGGGCTGTAGACTTTGAGGGTTGATGTCCAGAACTCAAGGAGGGGGACTCTCCAGGCACTTCTCCAGTTTCAAGGGCTTTGATTGGACCTGAAGCCCTCGGACAGAAAATTGCCCTTGACATCCTAACCTGTGAGTCAGTCTTTCAGACACACAGGCAGCTGGCCGGCGCCTGCTCCACTTACAGGGTAGGATCTGTTCCATCGGTCGGCAGGCATCTGAGGTGGACGTACTGTGTGCCTCGCCGGGCCACTGGGGGCACCAGAAGAGAAGGTGGCAGTCGAGCAGCTTAAAATTTACTTGGGGCCATGGATGAACCATGGGTTCCTTGGTTTCACTCCACGTGGGCTTTATTGATGCCGTGCTGTGCTGTTTTAATTTGTTGATCCTCACTGCTGTGTGATAGTCCAGTGTGTGAACACACCACGACGGATCTGTGTGGTCAGCGGGTGGGCGCTCGGGGATTTCCTCTGTGCTGCCTGCTGTTGGTGAATGTCCGCCCACATTTCGGGTGTGTTCACACCTGGGAGCACAGGCCTGGGTCGCAAGGCATGTGCACATTCAGCATTAGCAGAGGTGGAGGTTTTGCCTTTAAAGAGTGAGAGGATGGATAGCAGACAGCAGGGCTAACGAGCGAGGGATGGCAAGAGGCGTGGAGGCAGGGAGGGCAGGGAAGCCATATCACAGAAGCTGGAACGAGTAGAGTGTTTTCCATCTGTGGCTGGGCCTCGCAAGAACTGTCTGAGTGTGGAGACGGGCGCTGGGTGACAGAAATCCAGTTGCTGGCATAGCCTT
>NW_005307227.1:0-793 GCF_000412655.1 Myotis brandtii
CTCTGCTAAAATTTAGTACCCGTAGTATCTAACTCACGGGTTGTCCTACGCATTAAATGAGATAATGTATGTTAAACTCTTCAGTACAGAGCCTATAGTAAGTATTAGGTGCTTTCCTCTTCTTCCCTCTTCTCTTCATTCTACTCTTCTCTCTCCTCTGATTATTATTATTATTTTTCTATTTAGAGCCTGGATCAAAGGTTACTTCTTTGGAGAAGTCTTTTTCTGCCAGTTGCCCCCCTGTATCCTCCCCTTGTTTGTGTTCCTATGGCAGTACCTGCAGAAAATGTCTGTTGTGACATTTCACTGCTTATGCTGGTACTTTTGTCCTCTCTCCTCAGCTAGATTTTGATTTTCTTGAACAATAAGAAAATTTTTGTATAGCCAAGACTAGCATTGTCTGGTATATAGTAGGAATTTAATATATAAGTTATTAAATAATTTTGGACCAATTACTTAAGGAATAGGCTGAAATTATTTCTAATAGAAGGTATGAGTTAAAAATATTTATGAGTCTTCTGATAATAATTATGTAAGAACCATGTGTATCATAGAGAATACTGGTGATGTTATTAAAACGAAAGTTAGTACTTTACTATTGGTTACAATGATAGGCAGTTCTCTCTGTATCATCATATGGGCCTGCCATAGGTCTTGTATATAGTGAGTAGTTAATATTTATTTTATGGTTCAATGAATGAATGAACAAATCCTGTGAAAATATAATCCAAAGATCTTTTCCCCGAAAATGATGATCCTACTTATACATTGCAAGTATCCTCTAAAAAAAAAA
>NW_005307228.1:0-793 GCF_000412655.1 Myotis brandtii
ATTATAGGAATCTGACAAGAACAACATAGTCTCGGGTCACTCTACGTTACATCACATTTTCTCTGTGTAGTTTCTCTGAAATAGAAAATATTGATATTTCTCAGACTTGGTTGTTTTGAGGAGTGGGAATACTGGCCTATAAAATTAGTGCCTGTGCTGCTGCAGGGGTGGCTCACAATCTGTTTTCATCTCCGAAAGGTGCACACTGCCGCCAACATCTGTAACTCCTGGAACTTGTCCCCGAAGAGCAGTGCCATAGTGCCCAGGTGACCCTAAGTTATAGTCAAAAGCTCCTTAAACTGTAGGACAAATTGCAGCTGTACCCATCAAATGTGGGTTCATGTGGACGGAGGCTGGAGAATGTGAAGAAAATCTGTCAATTACAGCAGCAGAGGATAAAGGCAGGGGTGTTTCCTGTTATATTTCAGAGTATGTGTAACTCAACTATTCTTGAGTGACACTGTTAACACTGCCAACCCTGGAAACATTTTTCTGTCTTTTGATTCTCTCATTGTCATATGTCTGCATGTGTTTGTTATGTATTTATTTCATCCAGCTGAGAATAATCAGGACAAAGATGTTTCTGACAATAGTTTTAAACTGTGGGACCCTTGGCTAACATGGTTCATACCATTCTAAGCTTTAAAAATGAACCACCTGGCTTTATAATGATTCCCCTTTCTTTGAGGGACCATGGAGATATAAGGTTAGTGATGGGTTTTAGCATAAAAATACTTAAAAGAATATTGGCTGGATAGCTCAATTGGTTAGCAGTGGTTCTCAACCTTCTGGC
>NW_005307229.1:0-793 GCF_000412655.1 Myotis brandtii
TTTTTTGTTTCTTTTTAAATAAAACAATAAACCAAACCTTTAAATATTTTTTGTTTTTCTAACGTAAGATATATCAGGGTAACTACTCTAGGTTAGGATATATAAATCTCAGTAAAATAATAACTTCATAATATTCTATTGTGTAAATACACCATAAATTTAGTTGACCAGTTCCCTATTGAAGCACATTCAAATAATTTTTAAATTTGTTCTCCTTTTTCCTCCCTCCCTCCCCTTCTCTCTCCCTCCCTGACTCCCTCCCTCCCTGTACCAATTGAACTATAATAAATATTCTCATATATAATCCCTTTCATACGGATGCATATATTTTTATAGGACAGAGTTCCCCAAGTGGGATTATTGGGACAAAGGAAACATGCATTTTAATGTTCAGTAGCTTGTCTTGCCTCTTTTAATTACTTTTTGGTGAGCACTTCTACCTGGGTCATTTAACGTGGTCCTTATGGCCCCTTCGTGCAGTGGGCACGACCTCCGTTTCTCAGGTGAGCCTCCGTGAGATTAAGGGACTTGGCCAAGGCCACAGGGCAGCAAAGGGCCAAGCCTGTCTTCCAGCCCGTGTCCCTCTGAGACCTGTGCTGCATCCATCAACTCTTTCTCCTCTGCTCCTCCTGGTTTTATATTTAAAGGTTCCCTAGGAAAAGAAAACAAGGCTCCCTTAGGAAAACGGCCACATTCATTTAAAGAGGGTGATGATGATGAGGAAGGGCATCCTGGTGCATAATTAAACATTTGTCACAGAAAAGAGAGAAGTTTCCTTGCAGTTTGGAGTTGG
>NW_005307230.1:0-793 GCF_000412655.1 Myotis brandtii
ACCTTAAATGGGTGAATTGTATAGTATGTAAATTTCATTTCAATAAATAAATTCTAAAAACCAGAAGGATCTCTATAAGCCTATTATCAGGGACTGGACTCTGAGAAGCAGGAGTCAGAGTTCATCAGCTGGAGATAAGCACCCCATTCAGTCGCACAGGTAAGTGGGGGCTGGGATCATGATGAGAACTCTCCGGATTATTTCAGGCAATGTCTCCTGGCCCAGGACATTACCCGAAGGACAAGCTAGGTCCACGGGAGCCTGTCTTGATTGAGTGTGGAAAATGAGTCAAGATTGGTTTTGGCCAGTATGAAGAGAAAGATCTGAATCATCGTTATCCAACGTTAAAAACAAACAAAAAATGTGCAATTAAAACAGCCCAAATAGAGACTCTTTTAAGTGTGAAATCAGGTAAACAGTCACCAGATGTAAACATAGGAGAAGTTCAGAGAGGAAGAGAGGCCAAGGAAAAAGCGCCATCTGACATGGGGGTTTTGGCAACAGCGATTCTGCACGAGATGCATTTGTGGCTTTGGCCTTGGATTGGGAGCAAACTGCTTAAATAAGATTTTGAAAAGTCAAAAGTTCATAGACTACAGCCAATAACAGGGAAATCCACAGTAAGAGCAGAATTAGCATGCTAGTTTGTCCAAGATCGAGACAAAGTATTAACAAGACGTAGAAAGACAAAGCAAGGCCAAGGCCAGTCTGCAAATCAATGCACTTTACCAACAGCAAACAGACCCCTGAAACTCTGGAGGCCGGTGGTCCCAGAGCTGGGAGCCCTAGAGGC
>NW_005307231.1:0-793 GCF_000412655.1 Myotis brandtii
GAGTGCCACTGACTGATGGCCTCAGTGCATCTCAGGGTAGTACCAGCAAGGCCCAAAGGGATGGCCAGGAGCCGGATGGTTCTCCGCCAGGGCACTGAGAGGCACAGGAGTGATTGGCGTTTAGAGAAGTGAGGGTGGCGTCCTGCAGGCAGAGCTCCATTGCCAGGGGCAGAGACAAACCTGGGACCCTGGGATGGAGCGAAACTGCAGGTGCTGGTTCGGAGGGAGAACAGCTCACCGAACAGGTAAGAGGTGGGCTTATTAGACACATAAGTTTTTCCTGTTCTTCCTGGAGACCTATTGCTCACAATGCAATCTTGGGGAGCCTGAAATAGCTGTACGGAGACCTCTTTTTGTATCATTCCCTCAATTCTGCAAAAGGCAGACAATTCAGTTTAAGTGTAAGAGTGTATGTGTGACCATGGCATAGTCAGGACTAGGTGGGTCAAAACAAAGTTGGACAGCAGAGTGCCTCAGCCCCGGAAGTAGAAAGCTACCCCGGGTGACAGAAAAATTCAAAAGCAGTAAGACAGTGATGCATGTTATACTAATATCTCCTCTTTATTAAGAGCGTTCCCTACGCTGGGCACTGGCCAAAGTCTTTCATGTGCGCTGCCTTGTTTTATCCTCACATCAACTCTGCAGCTTGGGAACTGCGGTCGCCCTTCATCCATGAGGAAGTGGGTGCCCTGAAAAGGGGCGAGTGTGGAGTGGAGCCAGCATTCAAACCCAGCTCTGCCCACAGATGTGAAGTAAAGTTTAACAAGCACCCACAGGTGCTGAATGATGAGTA
>NW_005307232.1:0-793 GCF_000412655.1 Myotis brandtii
TAAATCTCATTATAGGACTTAAGGCAATGAGGGATGGTATGTCCTGAAAAGAGTTGACATCAGCTTGTGAGACAACTGCCACTTATGAAAGAGTCTTGCAGTCAGTGTAAAGCTTTTATGTAGACGATGGATAGATTCCTCAGTAGAGAAGGGGGGCTTCCTCAGCCAGCAGGAGAGAGTCAGGGGAAAGAGAGACTCCTTCCTAGTTGCTATCAAGGTTTTTTGACTGTCCACTCACATTCCCAGTTGAATATTCATAGATTTCAATTTCCTCGTCTCACTGAGTATATTAGGACCACAAAAAGCTAGTGGACCCACAACTTTACCATTATTACTTGTTGCAATAGTGACCACCTGCTCTAGTCACTTGAACTCAATGCTTTGTTTCCACCTTGTCTTCAGACAAGGAATGAAGTCAACTGTGACAACTGTACCAGAATAAATATCCTAACTTACCTATGCCCTGCAATCTTCTGCAGTGCTCATCATTGATGAATTTCAATGGGAAGCTAGAGAATCATGGCGTCCATTGTTGGAAGCTAGAGAATCAGGGAGTCCATTGTTGCCATCCATATAAGTGAGACTGTCACAGCACTGAGCATAAGGGAGAAGGTTAGAGAGCAAATCTTGACTACAAAGAAGATTCTTAGAACAGAGGAGTAAGATTAAACAAAATGACATGGCAATCATGCAAATTGACTACAAAAATAGAAAAACAAGGAAGAACAGAAAAAAGGAAATACGAAAGGAAGGAAAGGAGAGAGGGAGAGAAGAAATAGGAAGGAAGGAAGGA
>NW_005307233.1:0-794 GCF_000412655.1 Myotis brandtii
AAAAAAAATACACATTTGTGCACTGGGAAAAAATGGGGAGGGCATATCCAAATTTTCAAACAACAGTTTAAATGAATGCCCATTTGAAACTTAATGTAAGAAATATGGGCATTAGCCAGCAACAGTGCTGGACATGTAGCATCACCCAAAACACGTTTACATACATCACCCCGTTCAATTACTACTCTAGCAATTTAGCATGCTAACACCATGAAGTTATTAAATGCAGCATTAAAGAACTTCCACTAGGAAAGCTTATCAAAAGGGTCTTTTTTTTTCTACGTGAGTTGTTGCAGAATGTCTTGGTGCCATTTTCAGGGATAGAAGGGATGTAGTTGCATAGCGGCAAAAAACTCGCTCCAAGAGTTCCCACAGGGCAGTTACAGTGCTGTTCTGGAGATGCAATAAAGCAAATGATTCAGTAAGTTGAATCCTTCCATAGTGTGATTAACAAAGACACAGAACATTACACAGATCACTAACCTGCAGCACGCTCAGAGCGAAGCACCACAGCTTGGTCTGAAAGCAGAGACAATGAAAGGTGTGCACTGTCCAGAGGGAACCCAGCCTTATTGCTAAAAATGCCCACTTCGCGGAGTCCAGAGACAGAGTATTGTTGTTGCTGTTTTGTTTTGTTTATTAACTGTTTTCCCTTTGTTACATGGATAAATCAAGGATCATTTTAAGTCATCTTTTTTTAAACAAGATACCCATTTCTCAGGTGACCCTCTTACATATTTCATCAATATTATTGAGAAACTAGAGGTCTGATGCATGAAATTTGTGCAAGGGGC
>NW_005307234.1:0-794 GCF_000412655.1 Myotis brandtii
AAAAAAAAAAGAAGAACAAATGAAAGACAATAGTGATTGCTGTGTCTAAGTCTCAGGGTCTTTAGCATAAAGGAATGCTCAGGCCCAGAAAAGGCTCCATGGGAAATATAGATACTAGTCGTTTTTGTAAATGAAAAATGAGGGCACATCTGCTCTGTGCCAGGGAGGTTGCTGAGGACAGCAGACGTGCGTTACTCCCTTACCCTCAGAGGTGGGCCTCAGTCCCATTTTATAGATGAAGCAATCGAGGCAAAGGGAAGCAAATGGCTGGTCTGGAGGCACACAGCTCATCCGTCAGAGCCCCACTCCCTCCCAAGGCATTTGGCCTTGAAGTTCAGCCTTCCTCCCACTCAGCCCCAGCTGTTCCGTGTCCTCTTATGCTGCTGACGTTTCCTCCATGTGGGAAGCTTTGAGAAAGCTCCAGTCACATTTTGAAATTTCATGACAAAAAATTGAATGTCATCCAAAGCATAGTTTAGGATTTAAACATCCCTGTCAATCCCGGCTGTCATCGCCAGGAGATTTTTATCCCAACAATAGATCACTGTGATGTACTTGGCCTGAGGGCCCTGGGCTGTTATAATGAGGAAGATCTGAATCTATTGAGTAATGCAAATAAATAAAAAGGAGACAGGTAGACCCAGACTTTTCCATGGCTGCCTTCCTCACTGTCAAGCTCAGGGAATGCTCCAAGCCAACATCCCCCTTCAATAACCTGTGCGATGGGGAGGAGAGCGCTTGCCTTCTCCAGGGCGCTGAGATTTTGATCACTGCAGCGCTTCCCATTTTGGAGC
>NW_005307235.1:0-794 GCF_000412655.1 Myotis brandtii
CCCCCCCCCCCCCCCCCCCCCCGCAGCTGCCAGGCCGCGCTTACCTTTTCCCGGGGCTTCATGTATTTGTGCAGCACCCCGCACAGTTCCAGGTAAGTTCCATACCACTCGAAAGCTTTCTTTCCGCGCTGCTGGAAGAACTTCTCCCAATAGTCAACGGAGCCAAACTCCTTGGAGCTCTTAGGTAAGAGATTCATACTTCCACACCGCAGCTGCGTCTTCCAGACTGTCCCACCCCCTGTAAAGGAGGTACCAACGGAGGGGCTTTCCCCCACGCTGGCTCCGCTCCGGGACACTTCAATGGGCTTCCTTTCCACAGACAAGCAGCCACGTTGATTTCTTCCCCATTCAAAAGCCAAAGGAAGGACCCTTACATGTGAACCGCACGCGCGAAGACACTGAAGCTAACGCGCTCGCCCTGGACTCCGCGCTCACAGCCCCTGCCACATGCGGAGCGCCTCTCCTTCTCAGAGCTCGATTTCAGAACCGGCAATCATATCCGGGTGCGAGGCCTCGCAATTGGTCGACCGCCCAGACCTCCCAGGATCTCATTGGTCACTTATTTTTGTTCCTGGCATCTCATTGGCTGCGATGGGCTTGCCTCACGCAGGCGCCGAGCGTTTGTTTATGTGAGGCGGAAGTAGGCGGGCCCGGGGATGGGGGCGGAAGTGGCCAGTTCCCTGGAACCCAGGCTGGGGTCCGAACCCCGAGAGAGGGCAGGTTTCCGGGGCCCTGTGTTCGCTTCGTCACCAGTTCTTACCATGAGCCACATAGGAACTGAGCACTCATAATTG
>NW_005307236.1:0-794 GCF_000412655.1 Myotis brandtii
CATGAACAAGGGGTCTATGTGAGATTGAGCATTTGGTGTATAGAAAGAGTAAGCAAACATTTTAATAAATGTAAACAAATTACACTTTTTATTCTACTTTAAATTTTATTACTAATAATCTGGTAAATATAGGGGAAAACAATGATGACCAATTATTTATTACTTATACAATTGAGGGGAAAAAGAGAAACGGTATTGTCAGAAAGAATGAATAAATATTAACACTCTCATTTGACTCTGATAGTATTAATGAAGACATTACACAAAAAGCCTAAAATGATACTTTTAAAAAATCCAATAATTATAGTTTTAGGAGTTTATTATAAGGAAATTATCAGAAATTCCATAAGAAACATTAACATTATAATGTTCATTATAATGGTATTTATTATAGTAATACTTTGAACTAAACTGTTAAACTGCTCCATGCAAAATATTAATATGCAGTCATTAATAGAAATTATCTTAATAAATAATAACAAAATAATTTTTCAAATCTATTATTAAATTAAAAAGTACTACTGATTCAACTGCCCAGGTACTATAGCGATCATGGCTGTATCATATAAAACAAGAACTTTATTGAAAAAAGTAACATTGAGACCGTGTATTACTTTCCTATTGCTTGTTGCCTTAACAAACTCCTACAAACAGAGTGGCTTAAAGCAATACAACTTTAATCACAGTAAAGTTCTAGGGTCAAAAGTTAAATCAACTTTTCATTTTTTGGAAAAATCTCATTAGTTATGGTTTATAACCTATTTTATATGTTGCAGAATTTGGTTTATTGTGGG
>NW_005307237.1:0-794 GCF_000412655.1 Myotis brandtii
ACCTCATGCCTGGGGTATAGATATGTGTCTACTAGTATTCTAGAAGTTCAACCATATACAAGAGGCCTCAAAATTCCACCATTCCTGAATTTCCCTGAACACTGGTTTTTGGAAGCAGCTCTCCTGCAGTACCCAGTGTCCCTGAGAATGACTCTCCAGTTCAATGTTTCCAGTTTCCTGGTAAAAACCAAAGTCTTGGACAAGTAGTCACCAGGACGTGTGAGTAGTCACCTAGTGGTGTACCTGCACCTTAGAGTGCTTTTTACAGCTCTCTCTGATTTTAACTCACACATATTACACAATCCTCACCTCCACTCTTACATCTCACCCCGTAACATCAGTACCTCTCACTCCTAAGTCTGGTCAGGGTTCTGCACTAACTTGCTTTTCATTATCCTTGGCAGGCACCTTTGACGACCAACTTCCAGAATTTACTAATGCCTCCCCCACATTCCATCACTAAAAATGTGTTAACATCTTTTATCAACTGGAGTCTCCACTCCTGTTCTCCATGTAATTGTAAATTTACAATCAACAATCTTTTCCTTTTATTTTACTTCAGGGCCAGAAGGAAATGAGTCTGGGTTCAGCTGTTGACTGTAGGATGTTCTGAGGGGTGGTAAGATGCAGAGGACTTATTATCTGTGATCCATTATTATGTGGCTTACAAAAACACTGAAAAGCTAGCTAAGCAGCTCTCCCTTAATTCCCCAAACAGCACTGCTGAACTAGACCACTGAGGTAGATGCTGATTCTGTGATGTGTGGAATGCTAGCTAATTAATTAATTAATTA
>NW_005307238.1:0-794 GCF_000412655.1 Myotis brandtii
CCACCTCTCCTGTGGTGTCTCCCAGACGCCCAGGACTGTGACGCTCCCCCCTGCCTCCACCGCACTTCATACCAAACTCCATAATAACAGGGACCACTCTGCACGGTGATTGCTTGGGAATCTGGGGCCCCTCCAGGCCGCAACTACACACGATTCACTTCATGCTTTGCACCGTGCCTGGTAGTTTCTTGGAAACAAAAAAATAAAAAGTTGTTGACATGAGTTGAATATGAATAGAGCATAGAAACATTAAAGCACAATTTCTTCCCAATCTTTCCCCCCCTAAGCTCTGGGTTTGTGCGACACCTGCTTCACATCCATCTGATTGAGACCCAACACCCTCCCTCCTTGACTGACAAGACCAGCTCTTTCTCTCTCACCCCTGCAGCGTGGCTGGTGATTCCGGACACACTTAGATGCTTCCGAAGCAGCTTCCCTGACCCCACGCATAGCAGCCTGCGGCTGGCTCTTGGGAGTGGAAGCCTAGAGTTAATGTGTGGTGTGCATTTCTAACACGTGGTGCCCTTGCAACTGCTGCTGATGAGTGGTGTGGCTTCAGTTCCCCTGTGAGAAGATGAGGGGTCCCGCCTGCTGATCCCTGCGGGCTTCCCGGCTCTGACTTTTATGAGTCTGGGATGACTGATGGACTTGAAGGTGAAGGGCATATCTGCATGTTCCCCAGAGTGAAAACTGGTCCTCGGCCATCACCTTAGGGGATTAGTCATATCATGAGCAGCAACTGTGCGTATTTTTATATCCCTAAAGAGTCCATGCAGAGAAGAGAAAAAATAATA
>NW_005307239.1:0-794 GCF_000412655.1 Myotis brandtii
ATCTTTATGTGTGCCCTGACCGAGAATCAAACCCACAACCATTTTGATGTACAGGACATTACTCCAACTGACTGTGCCACCTGGCTGGGGCAGGAGAACAAATTCTTTACTAGTCCTTGGTTCCATACTCTTATGTAACTTATGTATTGCTTTTCCATTGTGATTTTGGGCTTTACCATGAGGTGTGTTTAAGTTCAATGGAATGCTGGGGATTATAGTTCAAACAGTCTTAAATATGCTTGAATTTTGGGATTTTGCTTTTGTACCTCTGCCTCCACTTTCTCCATGAGAACATGCCCAGTTAGCCTACTAAAGGATAAAGAATATATGTCTCAATCACCTCCAAACTGTATGAGACAGCCAACTGTCTTCGTGTGGGCAAGTTCAGTGATGCCAGAAAAAACTACTCAGTTGAATCAGCCTAAATTGCCAACTTGCAAACTCTGAAGCTAAATAAACGCTTATTGCTTTAAGCCACTGAGTTTTGGTTTGTTTACCCCTCCCCCGCCCCAACACACACAGAGTATTTATTATGCCAATAGATAAACTAATACAAGGATCTACACATCATGCTTAAGGGAACTATAACTTAGACTTTTCCTTCTCTCCCAAGATTATTATTTGTTCCATTAGCTAATTTGCCATATCTTCTAGCAACCTCAATGTTTACTAGGAGTTTGGATTATGGCTGGTTTTTCCTACTAGGTGCATTAAAAAGCCCTGATCTTATGAAATCCCAGAGAAAAAACTCAAATATAAAAAAAAGTTATTTTTCATAAATTATAAATTAGAAA
>NW_005307240.1:0-794 GCF_000412655.1 Myotis brandtii
CATCTCCTTTGGAGGCAGCCTGCATCCTAATGGCCTAACAACGCAGAAGCAAAAAGCCCAGCTCCCTCCCCACAACTGCCCAGAATCTAGAAGGGTCAAACATTTGTGAAATGGATTATTCTAATTAAGCAAATATTTACTGGATAATTGCAGCGTTTCATATCCCACATAGTCCTGTGCCTTCTCACTCCCAGTGGACATTTAGAATCACCTGGAAGGCTAAAATATACCGGCATTTGGGCCTCACCTCCCAGAGATTCTGATGTATTGGTTTAGTTTGGGACCAAGCCTGGGTATTTTCTAAGACCTTCCCAAGGGGACAAATATGCAGCCAGTACTGGGAACCACTGAGAGACAACATGAAAACAGGCCAGTGGGGATGAAGTGAAAGTCAGCGAGGAGGAAGTGACCCTCAATACCCTCCTTTATTCCCATTTTTTACTTCCTTTATCTCCCCCAGGGCTGGGGGATCCCAACAGGATTAATCCCCTGACTTGTAGGACGTGTTTACAGAAGATTGTTTTAGCGTGATCGTCACCTTCTGGCATTGTGTTATGCTTTGTACTGACTTTCCTGACTATGTCTGTGTCCCTTACCTGGGAAATCTGTGCCACTCGTTTTGTCTGCCTATAATTCTGTTCTGCAGCTCTGATCTTCAGTGATGCATGTTCCCTAATGTGTTCCCCACTGGCCTCCAACCCTGGAATTCCTGATCTAATTGTTGGTCCCATCTCTGCAGGGTGTCCCCTCCATGAGTGTGCCCTCCTCTGCCCAAACCCATTCTAGTAAGAAAA
>NW_005307241.1:0-794 GCF_000412655.1 Myotis brandtii
AAACCATTCACATTAGCAACAAAAATATAAAAGTACATATGAATAAACATAACACAAGCTATGAAAGTTTTCATGAAGAAAATAAGAAAATATTGAAATCTGTTAAATTAAGACCTAAATAAATACTTGTTCTTAGACAAAATACTCAATAATAGATATAAATTTCCCAACCCAGTCTGTTGATTCAGTACAATTCCAATTAGATTTACAATGGGTGGCAACTTGACAAGCTAATTCTTACACTTACTCAGTATAACAAAGGGCCAAGATCCCTCTGAAGAATAAGAATCAGCTGTACCAAACAGCAAGATTTATCATAAAACTTCAGTAATTAGGTAGTGATAGATAAATAGGAAAAGGGAATGAAGGAAGAGCCCAAGTGATTCTTGATGGAGTGGACATTGTAGAACAGCGGGGAAAGAATGGAATATATTCAATTCACAGTGCCAGGAAAATTGGTTATCTTACTAAAAAATAAGGAATTTGGTTCTCACCTCACATCTATATAAAGATAAGTTCCAAGTGGGTTAAGTAATTAAAAATGAGGGAAGTATCTAGAAAATGTTTAGAACACAATATAGGAGAATATCTTCATAACCTGAGGTCATGAAACATACACACTATAAAGGCAAAGATTAATTTGACTATATTAGAACTAAGAACTTATTTATCACGAGACACCATAGAGTGAAAAGACAAGCCATAACTTCGAAGAAGGTTTTTTGTAACACACATAAGCAGCAAAGGATTAATATTCAGAATATATAAAGAATGATTGCTTATGTGGAAGACCA
>NW_005307242.1:0-794 GCF_000412655.1 Myotis brandtii
TTTCCAGACATCATTTATTTAAGCCTCACGGCAAACCTAGGAAATCAGGGCCTCCACACCTTAGAAGGAGGGCGACAGGTCCCCAGGGCTGTGGTCAGTGCGAGTGACCGGGGCAGTCATCAGAGGCGAGTACAGGGCTGCTGGCTGTCAGGCCCGTGGACATGGCACTGCCCACAGCTGTCTGCTGGGAAGAGCCTCTGGCTGGACCACAGTGTGTCCACTGTCCTTTCTAATTGGGACTACGGCCCCACTTGTGCGCTTGCCTGCCGCCATCACCCTCCCTAACGCTGTTCTGCTGAGCCAGCCCCCGTGGACTCTCCCCAACCAGACAGCACAGCACCCCCAGAGCTGCCATTCCTGAGCCTCTGCTCCCCCCAGAGCCCTGCCTTCATCTTCAGCTGAAACACATCAGTTCCACTGTCTGGATTCTGCTCCCGATCATCCCACCCCCTTCAAAAACAAACAGTTTAAGAACATCTGGGGCTCGCAGATCATAGGACAACACCATTGTGTTGGGTACCAGGAAGAAAGCAAACTTTTTTCACAAGAACCTAAAAAATCTCTTGCAGATATAAAGCATACAAACAAGTATACAGGAAAAGAGAAAACACTGGAATTTTTGAGCACTTATTTTAGACCATCACACGCGTCAGAAAGTACCCAGAGGCCTGGAAGCATGAACACACAGGAATCTCAGAGGGAAGGGGGTGGGGTGGGAGGCAAGAAGAGACTAAGCAAAGAACGTGTATGCATACAAGCATAACCCATGGACACAGGCAATAGTGTGGTGAAGG
>NW_005307243.1:0-794 GCF_000412655.1 Myotis brandtii
CTAGGGTTGGCATTTGTCTACGATGGAATATGCCTATCATGTAGGAACCTCTTTTACTTGATTTCTTCCCTCCATGAGTAGTTGATGCTTTCATATGTAAAAAGTAGGTTTCCTTTTGTTAGCATCAATGGTCATCAGTTAAATCATGTGCTTTTATCGTATCAATGTACAGAAGTATTTTAGCCACATTATTTATAGAACATTTAGGTCTGCCTTTCAAAATTATCATGTTTAGTGTTTGCTGGTCTGCTTTTAATTTATCAAAGCCGCCCCTCCACAAGCACTGCACAAAACACACCAGCAGCAGCAGAGCTCCCCCCATCCAATGAGTATTTGATACGCTTAACGTTCATCTTTATACACACAGGCGTTGGCATATAAGAAATGTGGAGGGTGTCTATAAATTCAAGGAAACATTTAAGTGCACAGTGATACATAGATACATGGGTATAATACTTTATGTACTTGATAAATATTTCATCCCTACCATAAAGAAAGCTTTTTATCAACTCTGATTGTTTTTTTATTACCTGAAAGTATTGCAGTTGTTTCTCGGCACTCATTGTTCCTTCCTTTTCTTGTCTCAGACAGGAATTGAAGATGAAAAGCTCTGTATCTCTCAGCCACCCTTTCAGCTCTTTGATCCTGACCTCCAGCTGCCTTACCAGGCTTCCGCTTTCAGGAGAGAGCAGGTCACGTGGCCCCGACCCACGGGGCCCTGCCATTGTGTCCTGGATCTTCTCTCCCAGGGTTTTCTAATGCATCAAATTATAAACAAACACAAAAATAAAAAA
>NW_005307244.1:0-794 GCF_000412655.1 Myotis brandtii
CCGTATCCCCTCCTGGGGCTTGGGCTTGGATAATGTTCTCTAACTCCCTGTACTGGCTATACTAACCTTTCCCAACGTCTATGAAGACCCCTAAACTCCCCCAGTTTGTCTTAGCAGATGACAGGGCTTCCCTGTTAATGATGAAGAATCAGGCTATCAGACATGAATTTCCTCAACCTCATTATAAATCCATCTGCTCTCATAATTATCTATTCCTTCTCTCATACAGGAGGAAGTGTTTCTTTTTCTGCCCAAGGAAAACCCTCCTATCCATGATGTAGAGCCTTCATCCTGACTCTGCGAAGAACTCGTCCCATCAACAATGCTCCTCTTCTTATCACCCTCTCCCTCCCACCGTGCTTACTTGTCAGCACAGAGAAGGTTCAAGTTCCTGACATCTTATAAAACCCCCTTCTAGCTAATCATCTCCTTCCTTTAAAAGCCACGTCTTCTAAGAGAGTAACCTGTACTTGCTATACTCTCTCACCCCATTCATCCCTCAACCCATTGCACTGTGGGCTCCAGACAAATTATTCCACGGAAACCACCTTGTTTAGGACACAAATAATTTTGTAATTGCCACTTCCTGTGAACCCTCCCCCCCCCACAATCCTTTTCTTGCTTAATTTCAACTTACTTCACATTTATGAATACGTTTAAAATCATGCTTCTTCTTTGATGTGTTTGACAGCAGTGGTTTTTCTCCTACCTCATAATCACACCTTCTCAGTTTTTGGAGAACTCCTTAAATTTTGTTCCTCAGTATCCTGCCCTTGACCCTCACCTCTTACTCT
>NW_005307245.1:0-794 GCF_000412655.1 Myotis brandtii
AACAGCTTTTCAGCCGGAGTCTTCTACTGTGTGTACATAACCCTTGGCCGGTACAGATGGAGACACTGGGATGTTCAGATTGGCTTTCGATGAATAATCAGAATCACAGCTGGGTGAAAAACAGGGGAGTGACTGAGTCCCAGATTTTGGTTAGGCCACCGTTTGAATGGGAGGAGATTCAGGCCATGTGGGGTGAGTAGACCGAGCCTCGGGAACACCTCCACGTATGGAGTCAGACACAGAGGCCAGGCAGGGTTGTGGTCAGGCCGAAGAGTCTGCTGGGGGCCAAAAGCTAACCTTGCCACCAGAAACCCCGTGTTCTGCTTGGAGATCATGCCTCCCCTCCCCGCAGCTTCCCTTCGGAGAGCATTAGCTAATGGCCTGAACAACTCACCCGTACAGCATGAGCAGTGCAACAAGGGCAGGAAGATTGTTCGGAGAAGTGTAGGCTTTCTTCTGAAACCCGACAAAGATGCCCACCACCAGTGCCGCACTCACAGCATAATTCATCTTGGAGAGAGAAGAGGAGAGCAAGACGCTTTACCTCTCTGGACCTCTGTTTTCTGACTGTCAAATGAGGGCCGCGGGCCGGGCAGCTTGTCTAGCACATATGGTCTGGGATTCTGATTCTATTGGTCTAGACAGCTCTTGGTTAGCATATGTTAAACTGTTTCTAGTCCTCCTACCCCACCCACCTCCCTGTGTGGGGGATCTTTAGTCTGCATCTTTTACAAAATTCTACCTGATTTCTCATTCTCTCTTTCTAATTGGTCATGAAGTCCTATCGATTCTAC
>NW_005307246.1:0-794 GCF_000412655.1 Myotis brandtii
ACTAGAGCCGGGCAATGCAGCCAGGAAGAGTGAGTGCACAAAAGGGACGGGAACAATAAGATAAGGGGGCGAGAAGAAAGCCAGGCTGAGCAGCCAGAAAATCCCAAGGGTGGGGCCCTGTGGTGTCTCAGAAGGTCTCCCTGGGAGCAGTGGGGGTGGCGGGCAAGTCCATCAGGGTGGTCTTGGGGAGTGCAGTGGTTTAGGGGGTGGGCATGAAGCTGAGTTGGCCACTGGGGAGGAAGCTGTTGGTAATTACGGAATGGCGGGGCCAACAATTCCCCCCAAGCCACCATCTGGCACCCCATGGGAATCAGGGAACCAAAGAAAGGGGGAGTGATGCTGAGGCTCAATACAAGTGGTTCTTCATTTAAGGTGTCAAAGGTCGCACCTTCTCTACATTTGAAGACCACACAACCCTCGCCACCTAAAGTAATTCTACCCACAAGAGGAGAAACAGAAGGGACTCTTATAAGGCCTGACCCTGCCTCACCAGAGCCCCAGGGGCATCCCGATGAGAATTCAAGGACAGCATGTCCCTCGACCACTGTGGGCTGTGGGCTTGATCCCAAGTGTTCAGGTCTTATTTCTCGAAGCAATTAAGCAATTTATTACATTTAATTAGTGACAGAAACATAAGTAAGGTTTTTAGAAATGGCCCATACATAATTTGTGTGTGTGACACATTTGTAGTGTTTTTGATGGAGTATTGAAGGCCTGGTCTTAGAAGAATAAACATATGGTAAATTAAAAAACACACAAAAATACTGAGTTTCCTCAGGACATGTGTGGTAGAC
>NW_005307247.1:0-794 GCF_000412655.1 Myotis brandtii
TGCTTGCATTTCCATGTGGGCTGTGCACATGTTTTTCTGTGTGTACCCGTGTACATGTATGTAACCTTGTGAGTGTGCATAAGTATTACTATGTAATTGTGCACATGTGTGTCACCATGTGTGTGCTTGTGTGTGTGCTGTGGCTGCCCTCTGCCTCACAATGTCCAAAAGGACATAATCGGACCAGTGGCTCCAGAAGGCCCCCTCCCTCCTCTCTCCATGCTGGTTCCTCACCGGGGACACCCTCACCCATGTCCTCTTACTCAGACTTCAGGTCTCAACCCACTGCCTCTTCCTCAGGGCAGCCCCCACCCTGACAAAGTCAGACCCTTTCTTAGATTCCTTGTTAGTGTAACACACTGGCTTGTACTATCGATCTGATCAGAATGACCTGTTATTTGCACCTGCAGTGTCCCAGTGCTCAGCCCATGGTGTAAACACAGGTGACATTTGCACTCTCCTTCCAGCCCGGCTATCATCTGGGGCTTCCTACTGTCAGAAGGGCCATGGGCATCCGGGGCCACCACTAACAGTAGGCACCTCATTTGGTGCAATCACAGAATGGTGCCTTTCCCAAAGTGGAGCCAGCACAGTGGACAGGAGAGCCAAAAGATGAGGAGTTAGATGCCTGGAGACCTTGTGGGCACCTGGATCCAGCTGTACCTGAAGTCCATAACTGCTCACCATTTCAGTTCAGAGAAGCAATAAAGTCCTTTTTAAAAAAATATATTTTAAAAATTGATTTCAGAGAGGAAGCGAGAGAGATAGATAGAAACATCAATGATGGGAGAGAA
>NW_005307248.1:0-794 GCF_000412655.1 Myotis brandtii
ATTCATTCACTGTGAAAGGAACTTTAAAGGTGAAAATCAACGGGATTTTATTTCATTTTAATCTCTGCTCTTTTTCATTGTGTTTTTGATGTGCAAATGAGAGAATTTGCCTTATTAAATAGGTCCAAAGAAATTACTGAAGCAAACAAAGTGTTGCGAGATATATTCTTCACAACATTTTTACAAAAAAATTTTATTTCAAACTTGCTTCTATAAAGAACTATGTACAATGTGTCTATAACCTAGAGTTATTTTTCTCATTGTGATTTTATTCCTTCTAGATCAAAGGAGCATATAAAAATCATTCAAAAGTTTAGTGTTTGTAATGAAGTCTCTATACGCCCCTCAAACCCTGACTGCCTTCTCTCCAGGGCATTTTGAGGACATGCGGTAGTGCAGAGTGAAGGGACAGGCACTTGATAGATGTAAACATATACTTAACATTTCCCTTTGTTTTTTATTTAATCATACTTTATGTAAAGGACTTTTATTCCATGTTCTTTGTGGGCAGAACTTTGGGAATTCTATTCAGTAGATATGCTGACCCAAAGAGAATTTCAGGGCCACACCTTGAGAAAAATTTGGCTTTGCCTTACAGTGGGTGGGATGGCCAATCTGAACACAAGTTAAACTTTCCTAATTTGCAAAGTAAAATAAAGTTTTGGTTTTGCCGTATGCCCCATATTTTCTATTATAAGAATAGCTCATTTTAAAATTTATTGTTTATTCAAGTTTTGTTAAAAGTCCAGGTGAAAACACATAACATTTGCGTTCATGTATATGTATGTATGTAT
>NW_005307249.1:0-794 GCF_000412655.1 Myotis brandtii
GACACTCAGGAACAGCCTTTGAGTAATGCTGGTTAGTAATAGGCTGTAATTCAATTTCAAGCAAAAGATAGAAATAATGCGTAAACTGGTGGGAGTCTCAGCAGAAAAATGGCAACTATAAAAAAATAAAGAAAAAGACCCAAATGGAAATTGCCAACAGAAAGCCGTTCTGTTCTTACAGGTGTACTTGGAGAATTATGAGGAGAGGGGTTGGCAGGATGTTTAAACTGCAGAGTCCCTTAAGCAATAATCATAACACAATAGCCGCTCGAGGTGCTGCGCGTCTGAGAGGTGCCGAGAGCCCAGAGAACCAGCCCCCTGACGAGCGGAGAACATGGGTGGTTGGCTTTGAATTAGGCCGCGATGAGCCGCGCAATCCTGCGCTTACATTACCCCCCGAAGGTGAGATCTGTGAAACCAATGGCCCCGTCGTGCCTCGTGCCTGCTGCACAGCCAATGCGTCTTGCCTCACTGGGGACCCTCCAGCGGCCACCTCACTGTGGTAGCGGGAAAGATCAAAGCAGTCATTACTGTTGGAATGAGACTTCTGTTGACTGGCGCCACGCACGAGGGACGGCGGCTCTCAGGGAGCCTCTCCAAGCATGTGGTCACCACCCCAGGCAGCCCACATCCCAGCCTCTGGCACTGCCATGGCCCCGGGTGGAATTGGGCACCATGTGGGGGTGTTTTTAATCACAATAGACAGACCGACCCAACCGCTGCCCAACTCATGGCTACTTCCCCTTGCTGCCTGGAGTCCCGGAAGTCACTGGGCTCAGCAGTACTAAAAGGGC
>NW_005307250.1:0-794 GCF_000412655.1 Myotis brandtii
TCCTGGGAGAAAAGAAATCTCTTAAAAGTCTTGGAAGTAGAACTGTAGAAAGGTAGAAAAATACATAAGAAGTTCTGGGCATAAAATTGACAAATATTTAGCTAAGGAAACACAAGGTACATTTTCCTGTGGACTGCAGATATCAATAAATGTTATACTCCTCTTCTACAAACGTCTGATTGTTTTAGCTGAAACAGAAAACTCACCATTACCCTCAAGACAACAGTCATTAAAATGAGTTGCAAAGCAAAACATAGTACAGAGAAGCTGCAATCATAAAAATGCTGTTTAACTTTCATATTTACCGTAGAAGAGTTGTGAAACATGGACAACCTAAATGATTCCAGGTGCCTTTAATACAAATGCATGAGACTGAACTTTTAGCTTAAACCTACAGATACATTCATTCACTCACACAGTTGGCAGGCTATAAATTTAGAAAATGCTAACTGACATGCCACTAAATTCTCCATATCTGTTTTTAGAACAGGTTTAGAGAAACCATTAACTATCAGAGTCATTGTCTTATTATCAGCTCATCGTAAAAAGTTAACATCGGCATAGTTTGTATAATTTAATAATAACAGCAAATACATATTGAATGCTTACTTTGTGCCAGGCACTATGCTCTTTACATGCCTTATATTATTTCTGAGACTCAGAAAGTTAAATGAATTGCCTAAGGATATATAGCTTTTAAGTAGGATTCAAATTCACATCTGCAGACTCAAGAAACAGAAAGCACTAAACAGTGTCTCTTCACATATTGTCTCCTTTATTATTATTCTCACCAT
>NW_005307251.1:0-794 GCF_000412655.1 Myotis brandtii
TGCCCTGGCAACCAACTTTGCATCCCTAATAAATACAAAGTACTTTCACCTTCAGCGGTGTAGTAAAACATCACACAGCATGAGACTGATAAACAATTCAAAAATATCTCCTATTCCTTTAAAATTAGATTCAGAAGAACCTGAAGAAGCTTTGCAATTATTGCCAAAACGTTTCAGAGGGCGTTAGGTTAACGGAAGCTGGAAGAGGGCAGGAAAGGAGGTAGGTGGCCCCTTCTAGCCCTCCCCGCACCCCCCCACCCCAGGCCTTCACACCCTATTGTCTGTGGCCATGGGTTATGCATATAGGTTCTTTAGTTAATCTCTTCCCACGCCCCACTCGCCCCTCCCCACTTACCCCCACCCACCTCCAGCCTTCCCAACAGGAACAATAACTTTATGAAATCCAGAACTTTATATAATACATTGTTTTCTTTGGTGAAGTTTTACTGTAAGATCTGTTGGGCTTAGTAAAGGAGACAAAGGGATAAAGGTCAGGACCTGGGGGGAGGGGTGGTGTTTGTTTTTTACATATGATTACAACTCACATAGGTTAAACTTTCAGCTATATTTTGTTCAGCAGGAACCTTAGCTATTGAAAATAATTCTACCTGCATCTTAATTTTGCTTCCTCAGCAAATATGTTAAGCATTGTTTATTATTTCTATTTTATTTTATTTTTCTGTCAGGAGTGGAATTCAAACACACACCTCCATAGGAGATGTTAAGCATTCTTTAAAATCTACCTTTAGCCCTGGCAGGTGTTGCTCAGTGGTTAGAGTGTTGGCCCATGCACT
>NW_005307252.1:0-794 GCF_000412655.1 Myotis brandtii
CACAATACGCTTCCTGACCCTGGGAATAATTGGCAGGTGACCCGGGGCCTCAGGAGGCTCAGGGGGGAGGCCAGCCCTCCTGCAGATGTGCACATAGCTGGCCTGGAGGGACCCAGAGAGGGCCTGCTGAGTGTGAGCAGCTAGGACCACATCTGTGCTAGAAGTCACTTGGGATATGACGACATTCTCACTGAGGGATGGAGTCCCCAGGACTTCAATCAGGGAGCCGGTCTGACACGGGGCCCCAGGAATAGTTAGGATTCCCCTGATTCTTGGATGTGCGGGATTTGTCCAGGGAAGCCCACCAGTGTCCTGGTCCCCCAAGCGTTGACCCTGCTTTCAGCTGGCTTTTGCCTCTTGTCTCTGCGTGTCCTGTTCTGCTCAGCACTTCTCGGCTCAATCCTGTTTTTCTCATTTCAGAAATTCCGGGTCGATATGCCTGGCTCCGGCAGTGCCTTCATCCCCACCATCAACGCCATCACGACCAGCCAGGACCTGCAGTGGATGGTGCAGCCCACAGTGATCACCTCCATGTCCAACCCGTACCCCCGCTCGCACCCCTACAGCCCCCTGCCGGGCCTGGCCTCTGTCCCTGGGCACATGGCCCTCCCCAGACCCGGCGTGATCAAGACCATCGGCACCACTGTGGGTCGCAGGAGGAGAGATGAGCAGGTACAGCTCAGATCTGCATAGAAAAGCCATGTCGGTGGCTTTCGGGGCCTCGTGACACGGTGTTTTTGCAGCCTGGTGGGGAGCAGGGTCAGTGTTCTGGGGTCACTGAGAAGAGAAAAAAA
>NW_005307253.1:0-794 GCF_000412655.1 Myotis brandtii
CCCATGGACATAGCACATGGTGAGGCAAATCCAGGTCTAAACTCTATATGTCATGTAACATCATAAATTCCTGCTTTGACAGGTGGTACTGCAGTGAAATTTTGGATTCCTAAAGTTGTTCTAGATACTAGTACATAGATTAATTATTTAATCCATTTTTTTTCATTCCTAAAGATACCATAGTTATTTAACTAATCTCAAGCATCCATATCAAAACAGGGATTCTTGTTTGATTGCTATTCTTTCCCTCTGCCTTTTACAGTAAGTGAACTATCTTTTCTCTGGCATTTGTCCTCTGCTATGTCAGATCCCCTGTTTTCCATTGAAATTAAGGTACTCAGGTCAATGGGCTATCTCTCTCTATTATCATCTGTAGCCTTCAGAGGACAGATACCACAGAGATTTTCAATGTGTTGGTTCTCCCCTCACTAATACATTTTACACCGCCTAAGAAAAGTAATGCGTTCTAGGTCCTCTTGAGAAACAGTGGGAAATGAGATGGATCATGTACAGTAAATCCACTCTAACATTTCTATCTGCTAAGTTTTTGGATTCCTCCTCTACATTATTCTAGGGAAGTTCTTTCATCTAAATATTGAGTAAAGGTCCTTGAATATAGGTCACTTTGAGTCCTGGTTTAATCAACTAACAAAGTTAAGCATTGTAGCCATTTCTTGTTGCTCAAGCTAACCCATTCATTTCATTTCTTTGGGTACATTCTTGAATAAATTTACCCAAAGTAAAAAAATTTGGTTCAATGTAATATTATATTCCATTCTTCTTGGCCTAGTACC
>NW_005307254.1:0-794 GCF_000412655.1 Myotis brandtii
AATAATAAATTTAAAATATGGTTCAGCATTTGTTTCCTGAAGTCTAATCACTCTAGAAAGCTAAAGCCAATATAAGAGGGAACTACCACCCCTCCCCATATCTGGTTTTCTTCCAGTGCTTTCTAACAGCTCAATGACAAGGAACACCAGCCATTCAGCAAGGCAAGCCAGAAACTGAGATGTTATCCTTGATGTCCATTTCTCCTGCACCTTCCATATTCAATCCATCGCTGTATCATGTGGATTTTACCTCCTAAGTAAATAACAATGCCTTCTACCTTGCTCCATTTCTACTGGAGCCATGCTAGGTCAAGCCTCCATCACATCTGACCTGAATATTGCAACAGTCCCACATCCAAGCTGATCACCTCCAATCCATTCCCTACCCTCCAACCACAGAGCTTTTGGTGAAATGTGAATCCTTTTCTAATAGTGCTACTTTCTTGCTTACTCACTTCATGGACTCTCCATTTCCCTAGATATGGAGGCTGGAATGTGCAACAAGGTCCACAGGCCCCCAGAGTCTGGACTCTGCCTGCCAGGGCTCTTTTTCAGACTCCTGCCCACTGAGCTGCCTTTAGCTCCAAAAACACACCACACCTTCTCTGGCCATCAGGACTTTGTACATGCTGTTCCCTCTGCCTTGGGGTACTTAACTCCTCCAACACCTCCAGTCTCCATTGAGAGAAACTTTCCTTCATGGTTAGCCACTTTTAAGCATTTATTATTCTCATAAAGAATACCTGAGAACCCTTCTTCATAGGAACTTCAACTTTCTGAACTTATTACAGCTG
>NW_005307255.1:0-794 GCF_000412655.1 Myotis brandtii
AGAACAGGCAGTTCAGTGTTGTCTGGAGGTGGGAAGATGAACTATATCACCGCTCAAATTTGCTTCTGGCTGTAGAGCTCTATAATTTCTTTCTGGATATTGTTTCTGTTTGGGGAGCAGCAGAAATATTTTATTTCAAATACAGGTAGGAAAACGGGGTGTGGGTGAGCATCTGGGGCCGGAATTTTTAAAGCGAGGTCTCTGGTCTCTAACGGGTGGGCACCAGAAGCCTATGAACTCCCTGAAATTGTCAATATGTGAAATTGTGTGTCTGTGGATTTAGGGGGGAGAACATTCATAGTCCCCATCAACTTCGCAAGAGAGTGCAGGGTTCAAAAACAAAAGGAAAACCAGTAAATAATAGTTGCTCCAAAAGAAGCGTTTGCTCGGCGAGGAAGGATCTTTAACGCTGATCATGGCTGTTCCTTCAAGAACCTTTGCACTGTGGAGGGGAGATGAGGACCATGGCTTGGGAGGGTGGGACCGAGCCCTTCACTGATGGAGGCTGAGGGGCCAGCCAGCCAGAGGCAGATCCCTCCCCCCCACCTGCAGCAATACACCAGGGGGCCGCAGTGGGGATGCCTCAGGCCCAACACTGTGACCTCCAACTTGAAATATCACTTCACACTGACTTAGTGACTCAATGCAACTGTCCAATCCCCAGGTGGCTGGATGGCACCCCAGCGTCTTGTTGAGCATGGGTGCACGCTGGGGCTGTGCATTTCTGAGTTCTTTTTCCCACTGGTCTTATTCCTTAAAGAGACCTTACATTTACTCTTCTCTATTTTTTTTTT
>NW_005307256.1:0-794 GCF_000412655.1 Myotis brandtii
GAACAAAGAGCATGTGCAAAAGCACTGAAGGGCAGTGGACATTGAGTAATTGAGAGATGGCTGGACCCTAAAGTATAAAGAACAGCACAGAGCAAAATTGCAATGATCATCAAAGGTAAAACCAATATACTTGTATTAAGATTTTTTTATTCACTTTGTGCAAAAGTACTGGCAAACCCATTGTTCATACATGAGCAACAAGCAATTTCAAAACACTCTAGCTTTAGAATTACTTAGAGGTGAATTCAAATTCTGTTTCTGCCATTCACCCACTGTATGTCAATTTACTTAACTTCATGAATTCTCCATATCCTCATCTGTGAAATAGAGATAAGTACACCTTGCATATATGTTGTGAGCATTAAATGGAAAAATATGCATCTTCACAGCTTGGAAAAAAATAAGAATACTAGTACATAATGTTATTTTATACCTAAGATATATTGCATCTAGTTCTAGATCTAAACCTAAAGAGAAATTAAACTGGTGGATCCTCACTCCCAGATAGGATGAAGGTCATGTTGCCACTCAGCTGGCCATGTCAGTGTAACTATCAGCTTGACAACTGGCTAAGGTCACATTTCAATTTACACCAGAAGTGTCCAAAACATGTTTAATGCACTGTAAAATATTATATCTATTTTTATTATTATATATGTATTGTTATATATATGTTAAATATGCATGTCCCCCAAAAGATACCCACCCAAGGTATAGCTAACTATACATTGGGAAATTACAATATCGATTCTCATATTGTTAAAATGGGTTTAACTTTCTTAGCATGGTGCCTG
>NW_005307257.1:0-794 GCF_000412655.1 Myotis brandtii
CTTTTCTCTCTTTCTCACCCACAATTGCCCAAGGCCCACGAGGACATGCGCCCTGCTGGGGGCGGAGGGGTGGGGGAGTGATCTCCACGGGCTTCTAGACGCTCCAGCTGCTGGCAGCCGCCACTGACATCCCTGCGGCCCTCCCCGGCCCAGGGGAGCGAGGGGTGAAGGGCTGGGGGACGTCTAAGTTGGAGAGGAGCCAAGAGGCCCAGGGCGCCCCAGTAAATGCAGGCGAAGGGCGGGCAGAGGGCCCTGTGTTGTGGGCACCTCCCTGTGAAACGGGGTGTCCTGGTCCCCGGATGAGAGGTCGCGCTTTGTCTCCAAGCTCGGGGGAAGGGTGCAGGCGTCTCCCACGGGGCCTCGCCAGGCCACAAAAAACGTGCACATCAGCAAGATCGATGCGCACAGACCGCGTCTCTGCCCGCGGCCGCCTCCCTCGCCACATGCCTGGCGGGCTCGCCTCCCCGGGGAAGTCCTCGGGGCGGCTCTGCCTGTTGCAGCAGGTGCGACGTGTAGGTGATTGAACGGAGTTTTCAACACGGATCTCTCTGCCTGACGGTGTTTGAACAGATGGTGCCGGCCGCACCTGTGACAGCGAGGCGCCCAGCGGTTTCCAGCGGGAGACCCGGATCCGCCGGCGCCCGGCGTGTTTGCAGAACCTGGGGCTCAAGGATCGGGCCTCTGCGTTGCTTCCACGCCACTGGCCTCACTTCCCCGCAGTTTCCGCGTTGTGTCAGTAGGACTGCTCTCAGTGGCCGGGAACGGCCAACCCCTCCCTCTGCCAGGGGACAGGG
>NW_005307258.1:0-794 GCF_000412655.1 Myotis brandtii
ATCATTGATGTATGCAAGATCGGTGTCCATGTGCAAAGGGATTTATCACTGTGGTGCTTTGTTGGGTGTAATGATGTTTCCTACTGAGCTATCTTCCTGCTTCCACTTGAAAACTTTCATTGCTGCCTACAAATAGGATTCCCTCTGTTATTTTAAATGAAGCATCTCCTCCAACTCCAAATATTGTCTTAACCACTAAAGGGATAGAGAATGAACCATATTGTTATCATCTATTCTATAAACTATGTGATCTATAGATGTGTCATATATGTACATAAGTGAGCAAAGGATGACTCGCCAGAGAGCTTGAATTGCTGTCCAGTTCTGTGATTCAGAGTAATAGGTTTTGCACAAACATGCATATTCTTTCAGGGTCTTCTGGTTACCTACAAGGGAATCTCAATGGAGTCACTTTTAATACAGTTATCTGAAATAAACTTTATTAACAGTATAAATATAAATGCAAACTTCAAATATCTGTACAAATGCCTAGATTGGGGGAAAGAATATTATTATAATTGATCTCAGTTTTCTTTTCTTTCTTATTGCATCAGTTAGCTATTTCTGCATAACAAGCCATCCTAACAGCACTTGTTTTAATATAATGGCTTTATAATAAATTAGGATTTTATGGTAGGAGTTTTTCTGATGTCTTCTGGGCTCATCATTAGTTACTACATTATGTCTCTAAACCTCTTTCATAATGTATTGCACCCCTTTCTTTATCCATTATGTGATGTTTTATATATATATTATATATATAAGATATAGATATAGATATAGATATAGATATA
>NW_005307259.1:0-794 GCF_000412655.1 Myotis brandtii
CCAGGTGAAGGCAGCAGCAGCTGTCTTGTTACCTGCAGTGCGAGGATGCTCCCTTGAGCCCCTTCTCCAACTAGAGTCTTTTCCAGTGTGAGTAATGTAGAGAAAGTTGTCAACAGGAGGCCCATTTCTTGAGTGTTGACTCTGATGATAGAATGACCACCCCTTTGGGTTCCTGGAGAGAATAGGGAATGCTGGGAAAGAAAGAGGTGCAAATTGAAGATGAACAGAGTTGTGAAAGCCAAGGGAGCTGACCCCTTCCCACCTGCCTTGTGATGGTCTCTTCTGGTGAAGTTTCTCGAGAAAATGCTGTTTTCCAAACTCCATCAGTCAGAAACTTTGAATTATTCTGTCTCCTGGTTCCAGTTGAACTCATTAACACAACACCATTGATGCTGACCTTTCTCTGCAGCAGGCTCTCTGGAAACCTCTCACACCTCTGCCCCCACATTCCTCTCTCCCTGTCTTCTCCCCTCTTGGGCTAGGCATTGGGCAGGGGTGCAAAAAATTCTCAGCTGATAGAAGGAAGTTTATATTCATTTAAAAGAGACACACACAACTGCAGGGCCTAATATTTGGGGGATGAAATCTCCCTTAGTTATTTTTATTGGTTGGATGTTGGAAATCCTCCAGGGTGTCCAGCCACATGTTAGGTGCTGTCAAGGGTGTATGTGGAAAGAGGAGGAAGAGGATCCAATTTGCTGTTTTTGGACATTTTTAGAGAGACTAACTCACATAACTAAAAAGCAAGAGAAACCAAAGAATGAGTGACCCCATGTTGCAGGCAGAGAAAGCAG
>NW_005307260.1:0-794 GCF_000412655.1 Myotis brandtii
GGGACTGAGACGTCATTGGACCAGGTAGAGCAGTGGACAGCTGTCTCTTGGTGGGGAGACTCTTAGGTGGGATTAGGCGTTGGTTCAGGCCAAGGTGGGTAGATCCCTGCCAGTGACTGTAGTGGGAGAGTGATTGAGTGGCTATGTAAAGAGTTACATGTGATCAATTGCATGTGGTCGAGTATTTAACATTTGACATATTCAAGAACTAAGTGTCCATTCTTGGGCCAGAGAGGTGGACGCCTGCATTGTGATGAATCAGATTTAGCAGGTGGGAAGGATAAGTAGTGAAATAATTGAGAGGTGGGGTGGGTCGGGGGAGAGATTGGTGGGTAAGATTCATGTGCGGGTTAAGAACCTTTGATAGTCCTGTTGATTTTTTTTTTGACTGGATGCTATAAATTTGGGAGGTTTTAGCAAGACATTAATGTTAGCGTAAATAATGTTATGGTCCTACGTGTACATTTAAGAAAGACCTCCTTCCTAACTAGTGAAAAAGTCCCACGCTGTTAAAGACAGAGGTGGCTTAGTAAAAGGAGCAAACACTTAGATGGCATACGGATGCTTTGAGGAATGAGAATTCTATGTTAGCTGGTGGTGTGGATCAGAAGAGAAAATGTAACGCAAAGCCAAAGCGGTTGGCATTGCATCCATAGCGTTAGGACCTGGGATCTAGTGGTGTTGAGCCATTGGAATGTTACTTGGTAACAGTTCTGAATATAAGATGATAATAGTTCCATACGATATGGTAGGGGGATAAGAAGGTGATTGACTCTGAGATGAAGGAACAGTCT
>NW_005307261.1:0-794 GCF_000412655.1 Myotis brandtii
TTTGGTGTGCTGCAGAATGTTAGTAATTAGTTTATGTATGTCATGAGATTTAAAAGGTTGAAAATCGCTGCTCTAGCATAATGTTCCTCAGAATTATTCTTTACCACATGCCAAACTAAATAGGTCCTCAAAAGAAGTCTAGGTAATCATCTGTTCCTCTGTTTATGTTGCTCCCGTAAGGCCAAGGCTGGAGGATTAGCGCTGAGTGAAACAGGACATCTTTGAAAAGGTCTTCCTATTGTCCCAGCTTATGCTCCAGAATTAGGACACCTTTCCGTTAGTGTGTGTCCAAAAGACAAGCAGGATTCTGAGTCCCTCAATGCAAGACCATCTGTTTGTCTTGACAGCCACGTGGCAGCCACTTCCTCCAGCACCATGGCCAGTTCACCTCCATAGTTTCCCAAGGAGACACTCCAGGGAAATGTGCTTTGTGGCCCAGCACCTGAACTTGCCTCCCTCCAGCCCTCTTGAACTGGGCCAGGACAGCTATGGGCATAAACTCCCTCTTGCCTTTGGCACAGATCTGGATGACAGCCAACTGTGCCCCCACCTCCATCTGGGCCCCACTGTGGTCTTACTCCTTCCCCAGAATGCTTCCAGATTAGAGGCATTCTTAGTACCAGCTTCCCAAGGCAAACACAAGCAGAAATCCAGGTAAGCAAATTCCTTTAGCCTAGTCCCTGATCAGAACAGGATCAATCTGTCCAATTCCTGTTTCCTTTTCTCACATGTTGATCCCCAACCCCACCCTGACCAGGCCTGGCTTGAGCTTCCAACTCTCTAATAACCTGTCA
>NW_005307262.1:0-794 GCF_000412655.1 Myotis brandtii
TCTCAGGCTCTCATTCTAAGCCACACATACCTTTATCATAGCACTCATCACCATGTATGTAAACTACCCACTATGATAAGTTTTGTACTTAAATTTACTGTTTATTCTCCCACTGGGCTCGTTCAGGCTTGAGTCTATGTCACTTTGGAGCCTCAGCAACAAATACAGTGCCTGTCACATACTAAGTAGACACTCATCTTGGAAGAAGTAATTCTAATTTGTAAGAAACAGATTATATGTTGGGGTTTTCCCGACATCCATAGAGTTTATCAAGTTTTTGCTTTGCTTTCCTGTCCCAAGCTCTTGTGTGCCCTGAGAAATTGGGGCTATGGGGATGGTTCCCATGCCATATCTTGTCCTTGCCTGTGAGAAGGATGACGCAGTTATGGGAAATAGGTTTGCCTGGTGTGGCAGCCTCAGAGAAAGAGAGAAGGGAAGTGAATTACCTTCTGTCTAAACAATCATTGCAGAGCTAGTGGGTTGCAGGTGTCAGAGCTCTTGGCAGAAACCAGTGGTTGTTAGGTTATAAAATCACAGAGACTGTTAGGTAGCAGTGCCTCAGGAAAAGCAGTCAGCTGCTTTCTTTGTGGGCACGCATTGTGGAGAACCTGTGGGCATCCCATGTTTACACGAGGACCATGGCTTCAGATGCATACAGATTCTGAGGACACAGCAATTTCCTTTCACTGAGATGGAAGCATTCTCCTCCCCATGTTCAGATGGGGGTGAAATCTAATGTTATTTTAAATACATTTCTATTTTTCAATTATAGTTGACATACGATATTATATTAG
>NW_005307263.1:0-794 GCF_000412655.1 Myotis brandtii
GCATTTAGTGTGTATATAAAGAGGTTCTCCTTACCACTAGGTACTTGTCATTTGTACCTCTGATAACTTGGGCATGTAGTCAGTGTCTTTAAATTTGACTCTGTTACTGCTGATGAAATGGATTTATAAACACTTTTTAAAAATATACTAAGCTAATTCTTAATTATGGAATGTTTGGACCTTAAAGTATAGGTGTAGCCTCAGTTTGAACACCTAATGACACAGAGCTCAGTACCTCCTAGGGCTATCACTGAACTGCTCTGACTATTGAAAGTTACCAAGTTCTTTCTTAGGTTGATTAATGTCTAAGTGTCTACTTCTTTCTCCAATGAAATCATGCCAAACAAGTCATATATTTGAAATAATAATGCTGTCTTTTTCAGCTCCGTATCCATTCCCCCTGACCCAAAGTACATGTTATTCACTGCGACATTTTAATCTGCAATCCAGTTTACTTCTGGGTGGCTTACAACACTGACAGTTTGTGTAAGTTCTGGGAGTACAAATGGATTTCAGTATTGGTCTAGGTAAAATACACACCAAGCTGACTTCTAAGCTGCCTTTATAGGGGGATGTTGAAGTTTGCTACCTGTTCCAAAATAAACCTCACACTAGAGGGTACAACTCTCACATTGTTTAGGTTCAGTGTTGAATTTTCTTGAAGTGCAGACATGTAATGCAGGTTGGCCACCACTTTCTCCTGTTGACAACATAGCATAGATTTGTTCATCAGATTGAAGCCATCTAGCAAGGTGATGTGGACTTCAGTGACTGGATGCGCTTGCTGGTCAAGG
>NW_005307264.1:0-794 GCF_000412655.1 Myotis brandtii
ACCCAGCATTGTCCATGCATTGTTTGGCACTGAACACCAAATAGCTCTAGGGACTTTCTGTCTACATGCCTCCTTTTTGTTTTTTAAACTCTTCTTTTATCAAGAAAGGTGATAAAGGAAATAGACATAAAATGAAAAATATATATTACATATATAATACCTTGGAATTGTCTGCATTTGTCATGCGTTGCTTTCCTAGTACCCGAGCAAAGCAGCATATCATACAGTGAATTATACTTATGTGCACAGCACTTTTTAGTGTCCCTATTGCACAGAAACATGTAAGTGGATTAATAGAGTGAAAATAATTATTTTATGCACAGAGTCACTGGGGAAAGTATTTTTAGTTCTTTGAAGTGTTTTCCCTCCACTTGACTAATTATCAAGTAGCTGCCTGATTGCTGATTGATTGATGATGGATGGAGAGGAGGTTCAGCAGGTGTAAATAGTTTGGTTAGCATAAGTGCTTCCAAGGAAGAAGCCACCCAGTTCTGAGGCAGGCAGAGCTACAGACGTCTCTCCTAAGGGTACTGATCTGGAGGGTAAATGTCGAATTTGTGTTACAAATTGAAAAGAGTGGGATCTGAAGAGTATCTTAAATATAATTGCTAATGATAATCATAATTCTGCTTCTGATGATAGTAAACAAAAAGAGTCTTTGTATTTTAAATTTCAAGAAGACAAAAGAAAGTGAAGAAAAACTTACAGATAAATCTAACTTTTCTAATCTTATAGTTTAAAAAAACTGTAGATATATATATATATATAGTTTAAAAGTGAAACATATTGAATGA
>NW_005307265.1:0-794 GCF_000412655.1 Myotis brandtii
GGTTTTAAGCAGAGAAGTGGCAAGATCTTATTTATGTCTTCAAAGATTCACTCTGGCTTCTCTGTGAGAATAGACTGTAGGGGGTCAAGGGTAGAGGAAGGGAGACCAGTTACAAGGCTACTGCAGTCACCAGGGTGAGGAATGCTAGTGGCTAACACCAGGTTGTAGCAGTGAATATGATGGGAAATGACAAGATTCTACATATATTTTGAAAGTAAGCCCTTAGAATTTTCTGAAAGATATGGTTGTAGGTATGTAAGAAAGAAAATTCAATGATGTCCCCCAAGTGCTTTTGGTTTGAGAAACTGGAAGGATGGAGTTGCCATGAACTAATATAGGGGGCTGTGGGTCGAGAAGGTTTGAACAAGAAGATAAAGAATTCAGTTTTGGACATGATGAATAAAGATGTCTATTAGACATCCAAGTGGAGATATTGAATAGGTGGTTGGATATGTAAGTCTAAGTTTTAGGATTAAAGTCTGGGTGGAGATATAAATGTGTTTATCATCAGGTTAGAGCTTGTATTTAAAGCCATGAAATTGGGTGATATAACCAAGAAATTAATGTAGATAGAGAGAAGGACTAAGAATTGGGCCCATAATGAAGCAAGAAGTTACATGGTCTTCATCCCTGTATTCCTGTCTAGGCCAAATGCAGCACCTTGCCCAGATTACATACTGAAAAAAATGCTGTCCAGTTAGAATGAACCAAATTTAGATACTGGCTTAGCCTGGATCTACTCTCTTGCCCCTTCCCCATCTCTGTTCCAGACATGCCACAGTTCTAAGTCTATC
>NW_005307266.1:0-794 GCF_000412655.1 Myotis brandtii
AAAGGGCCAGAAGGTTGAGAACCACTGCCTTAAACCATCAGCCCTTGGTCTGTGGTCAGCTGTGATCTGAAAAGGGCAGCTCCCACCTCCCACCAGGCACCAGCTGCGATCCCGGGGCCTTCCTGAGCCAACACTCCTCGGAGGCTTCCAACACAGTGCTGCGTGGAAGAGCTCTCACAGTTTTAACTTAAGCTATTTTTTTCCTGAGACCAATTACGTGCCCATGGGGCTTGGTCAGGGGGTGTCCAAGGCCACATCCCTGCAGAGTCTTTGTGATCAGTCTTGTTTGCTTCTTGGCTTTTAATTTCCTTAGAAAATGTGGTCTCCTGGGGGTGTGGTATTCACGTGAAAGGGAGCCCTGCTGGTCCCTCCCACTACAGGCTGGGCAAGCCCAGGTGTATCTGAACCCACAGGACTTAGGAGGTTACTAGGGTCGCTGCTTTATTTGGTCATGTGATTTGGGCTTACTGTTCAGTGACTCTTCTCAACTTCTGTGGAGAAAATTTGAATCCTTATCCTGACCATTGCAGAGGGAAGGCTTCTTGTCAGACACTTCACCCAATGTATAGATCCTTTGAAATTAGAATTCTAGATTCGTAATAGGATAATGACTCAGCCTCATGGACTTTTATCTACACTCACCAACACAGAACTTTCAGCCCCCCACTACATTCTATTCTGGGTTGAATTGTGTCTCCCCAAAAGATATGCTGGCATCCTAAATCTGATTACCTGTGAATGTGACCTTATTTAGAAACTAGAGGTCCGGTGTATGAAATTCATGCACAGGGGTG
>NW_005307267.1:0-794 GCF_000412655.1 Myotis brandtii
AAAAAACCATTGCCTCATCTAAGGCATGAAGATTTGTGCCTATGTTTTCTCTAAGAGTTTTATAATTTAGCCCTTATGTTTAGGTCTTTGATCCATTTGAGTTAAATTTGTGGTGTGAGGTAGGGTCCAACTTCATTCTTTTGCCTGGGCTATCCAGTTGTCCCAGCACTACTTGTTGAAAAGACTGTTCTTTCCCCTTTAAATTTTCCTAGCATTCTTGTGGTCACCTTTTTGTTGAATTGTCCTGACTTCCACTGTGCCACATTCATCTTGGTTTGCCTCCTGCCTCTCAGGCTGTTTACTCCTAGCATTCTTTGCAGGCACTTTTACTAGTACCTTCACCATACTCTAAATGTTAAAATTCTTAAGGAAGGGTTTGCAAACCCTCTCCCTTCTCTCTTTAGCATAGCTCACTAGGTGACCTTATCCATTCTCATTCTCTCTCTGTCACTAACTTACAAGTTTTATTTCCATCCCACACTTCTCTGCAGAGCTTCATATAGGAATATCTATTTGCCATATTAACATCATTTGGTTGTCTCACAGGCAACTTAAGCATAACATTATCCAAAATGAAATACTTTATGCTCACATCTGCTCACTCTCCAAGGAAATTTGTTTTTCTGACAGCATTTTCTCTCTTGTTTACCCCTTGCTCAGATCAGAAGCTTGGGATTCACTTACTATTCTTTTTCCCCTCATCTCCCATATTCAGCCCACCAGTATGTATCTTAAATATTTCCACTTTCCTCATCTCCACTGACATCATTCTAGTATAGGCCACCATTCTCTCT
>NW_005307268.1:0-794 GCF_000412655.1 Myotis brandtii
CTGTGAGAAAATAAACCTCTGCTGTTTGTGGTATTTTGTGATGGCAGCCCTCGCAAACGAATACACCATCTCAAAAGGGCTTAAACACTGGAGGAACTGATTAGCTCAATAACCAGAAGCCCAGAGATGAGGCAGCCCCAGGGCTGGTTCATTTAACCACACAGCACTGTCATCAAGGAGCCGGGTTTTTCTAGTTTCTTATTCTGCCATTTGTTCCAATTACGTTTGCTGACCAAACAAACCACTTGAAAACACAGGGGGGTGGAATCCATGTTATTTTACTCCTGGATTCTGTGGGTCAGGACTTGGCAGGGCTGCTTGGTTTCTGTGTCATGACTCTGAGCCTCAGCTGGGATGCCGTGAATGACTGGAGGTGACTCAGACGACTGGGAACAGAGGCAGCAAGAGCTGGAAGTTTCATTCCTGAGACGGCTTCTTCCCTCACATGTCTGGGACCTTGGGTTGTTGGAGGGCTGGGCTTTGCTGAGACCGCCAGCCAGAATAGCTGCACTAGCTTCTCCAGCACAATGGAGTCAGGGCGGTGGGGGGGGAGGGGGGGGAAGGTCTCACGTAGAGGATGGCTCTCCTCGGAATGAGCATGTCAGGAGTGATGCTCCAGGAGAACCAGGCAGAAGATGCAGGGCCTGTTAGGACCTAGTGTCACTTCCGTCATATTCTATTGGCTAAAGTATTCAATAGCTCCCCCCCGCCCCCCACCAATTTCAGCAGAGGAACATAGGTACCAAGTCTTGGAGGAGGAGTGTCAAATACTTTTCAGCCATGCTCAGCCCGTG
>NW_005307269.1:0-794 GCF_000412655.1 Myotis brandtii
GGCTGGCCTGGATCACTGCGCTGGTAATTAAATATTAGTCTTCCTGGGGACCTATGTTACACAGGCCTTTGCTCCCGTGGGGGCCTCGATGACAGGCGTGTGCTGTCGGGGAACAGACTACTCCATGGGAACATCCAAGCTCTGCAGATGCCACACGAGAGCACTTCCACCCACACTGGGCTCTCTCAGAACCTTTGAAAGCAACGCCTACTGTCCGCCTGTGTTCACCTTGATTGGAAATGTAACCTGCAGCTTAAAGATGGATAACTTGTCCACGGTCAAGGCAACTGAGCCATGCTTCAGTCAGCCCGCCCATCACGGCGCTCCCTCCCCAAACTGATGTGTAGGAAAAACATCAGCCCATTCATTCACATCACCACACAGCAAGATGAGCGAGAAAACGTTGCATTCAGAAAGTTGCATTAACGGAATCTGTAGATAAATGGAAAACTCCGTACCGGGCCATACTGCCAGCCAAGTTCAATTTTATTCATAACCCAGAGCTCATGGATGTTCTCTGCCAGCTTTTCTCTTATCCTCTCCAGGTGGGGGGGCAACACGATCTAAAATTGAAAAAAGAAAAGAAAGCACACATTAGGAAAAATACAATACGACACAGCGCTAATTGTTCTCCCTGCAATTGGACTAAATAGAACTGCCTCATAAACCATTAAAATAAAATAACTAGGTTCTAAGCCATCTATTATAAACTCGTAAAAATATAACTAGTTATCTAAACATTCTTTAGGGAAATTTTGGGACCTTTTTTGGGAGGGTGGCAACTGAGGTTTCTA
>NW_005307270.1:0-794 GCF_000412655.1 Myotis brandtii
CATGTGGCTCGCGAGCCTCAGTTTGCCGACCACGGGTAGGTAACCCTGTCGTCCACTCGTAAGTAATCAAGAAGGAACTTGCACAGGGAACCCTAGACCCAAGTCACATTTGTGTGTGTGCACATGCTGAGGGGGGAGGGGTGTGGTGTGGTGTCTGTGATCAGGCCTGAGGCAGTAGGCTGGGTGGTGGGTGGGCTAGGTGCCGCCCACACTGCCAGTCCAGGCACCACACTTCTAGTCAGACACGTGTGCCTCTCGGGCTCCATCTGGTTAGGCTGCAGGCAGAGCTGAGAGTCACTGGGCCTACTATGCTGGCCCATTCCTGTTCACTGGGCTGCATGGAAGGAGCGAGACAGCCCTAGGGATGCAGGGCGGTCTATGGATAGTGGGAGAAGGGTCTGAATAAGGGGGGTGGCTAACCAAATTCTTGAGGCAATTTTGTCTCTTTGTCCTCGGCCAGCTGTTAATATCTGGGGCACCTGGAGGCTTAGAACAGGGTGGGAGGCTAGCCTGCGAATGGCTTCTGGGTGGGTTGCCTCACTGATCCTCACAGCGATCTACGAGGTAGACTCCTGTTTCTACAGAGGGTGGACTGAGGCTTGGGCAGGTGCATAACGAGCAGGTCTGGCATCACACCATTAGCAGGTTGCAGAATTGTGATTTGAATCTGGCTTTGCCTGATTCTGAGAGCCATGGCATCTCCAGGCTGCCTCCCTGCCTCCCCCAAGTCATGTGATATGCTAGCTGCCTTAGAGGGGAGTCTAGGTGCCTCAGCCAGGACAGAGCAGAGGGAC
>NW_005307271.1:0-794 GCF_000412655.1 Myotis brandtii
CCCCCTGTTTAAAAAGTTTGAGGACCCCTGTTCTAGTACCTCAGGGATATTGCCTCTGCTTCTGCTGTTCCCTGCTGGATACAAGATCCTTTACTAGGAGCAGCTATTCCTTCTACTAACTCCTTGTGGGCACTGCCATCAATAGGGAAGGAAATTTTAGTTTGTTCAGGTGCTTGATTATCAGTGATGAAGTGGATGGAGACAAATGCCAACCAAATATCTTACCTAAGTACTTCAATACTTTATAGACTTCACTATCTAGCAGCCATGTATGGTATTACTGGTTGGGGGGTGAAGTTATTGGACCTTAAAGCCTGTCATTTTGGCTCTCCTTCCTGTACCAAAGAAGTCAGAGCACTGGGCTTGGTGGCTCAGCACAGGCTCAGGATCTTCGTCCATTGGGTGGTTGGGTAAGAGGACTTAGTCTGCTCCTTGGCCATTTCAGATGAGAAGTAGAAAGCTAAGATACATGCTCCAGAATAGCTCATCAAAAAAGTCCTGCATTTTGTGAGGCAGGATGTACATTGCCTGCCTAGCTATTGTTTTCCATTTGTTTATTGTACCACCCTTATGGGAAACCCATGAAACCACACCTCTTTCAAATTGTGTGTTATCTATTATTAGTGTATAATAAAGAAAAAATGCAAACCAATGGGGAAGGAATATAATTTTCAAAGTTAGTGATTGGGAAAACTGACTCTGTAACAATATCTACCTACTAACATTAAACCATACACTAATATAGAGTAAAGAGATCAATGTGAAAGATGAAATTACATAAAACATTATTAGAG
>NW_005307272.1:0-794 GCF_000412655.1 Myotis brandtii
TTTTTTTCTAAGCCCATAGGATTGTTATTTTAAACAAAAACAAGATATTTCTTTACAGCTATCCCCCAATACTAAGAGTCTTAGTCAAACTCCCAGTAAACCTGCCACTCTGAGTGAGCAGAATGAGCAGGCCCCTGTAGGCAGACAAGCCTTCTGTGACAATTGCCTACATGATTCTCCTTAATTTTAGTCTTAGGGTTTGTTACATTTTGCCACATTAAAACATTATGGCACTTTTGACCTGCTTGGTTTATTTTCTGAATTTATTTAGCATGAACTGAGAAGTTACTTGACAGCCTTCTGACTCCCTGGGTTTGGACAATAAAAAAGATGTTAGAAAAGGAAGAGAGACTTCTGTTTCCAGCGGTACAGGCAGATGAGATGGCCTGAACAGCCCTCTTGACAGAAACAAGCTAAATATTAAATAATTTTAAAAATGTATTTTAAAATTCATTGTGGAACTGGCATGAAAGCAAGGGCTTTTCAGAGGTGAAAACTGAAGAAAATGTAAAACCTTGGGCAAGTGGGAGCACCCAGGCTGACTTCTGTGCTGAGACCTCCTGCTTCTGTTTTGCCAGAGGCGTGTGAATTCAGGGAATGAGACCTCAAGCTAGGGAAGACAAGAGCTGATCTCCAAATAAACCAGGACTTCGAAAGTCTACACTCTCAGTGCAATGGAAATGAGAAACGAAGCCCATCATATAGGAGAGGGCAGCAAGATGGCTTGATTATGGTTTTGGGAATGAGAAAGAGATTGTCTAATATCTGCCCTGATCATTTATAACCACAAAAAA
>NW_005307273.1:0-794 GCF_000412655.1 Myotis brandtii
GAGAATAGAGTTGAATAGCCTAAGCCAATTCCTAGGAGGCCTTTAATGTTAGTAGATAAATTTGTATTTTGTTTAGAGTTGCTTATCCAGAGCACTGTATTACAAGGGTTTCTAACAGGCCTTCATAGCTATTATAAACCCTTTGAAAAATAATGTAGTGTTTTTTTTCTATAGAAAGATTTTCAGGTTAAGAACCACTGCTCCATTAGAAATAAAATGTTGCTTTATGCTTTGAAAGATGTCTCTGGAAGATTATTGATTTTCTGTTTGGTTTACTTTACTTGGAAGATAATTTGAAAATGGAGCTTCAGAGAGTCTTAGTCAACACTAACTGAAGAATACGTTATAAATTTTGCATACTAAAAGTTAAAATACTCTCAGGGATGTGAAGTAGGTCCTGCGTTCATAGAAAACTGATCAATTACACAAAAAGAAAAACAGCATTCATTTCAAAATGCAGCTATGACTTTTTTGTCTCAGTTTTCTCTATTTCAATTCACTACCACCATCCATTTAGAACTCCAGAATTATATAAAATCATGGCACAGTTCTGAGGGGAGAAAACAGACAGCTGCATTTCTAAAAGTTGTGGTTTTTTTAAAATATATTTTGTTAAACTGTTTGTTCTCTACTGTGGGTTTTCAGTGGAATATACTTCAGGACTAAAACTATATATTATACCGCTGTCCGACTGTTTTAGTCCGATCAGGCTGCTATAACAAAATATCATAGTCTGGGTGCCTTACAAGCAACAAAAATTTCTCACAGTTCTAGAGGCTGGGAAGTCCAAGATC
>NW_005307274.1:0-794 GCF_000412655.1 Myotis brandtii
CCTGATTTCAAAACATATTACAAAGCTACAGTAATCAAGACAGTGACATACTCATAAAGATATACATAGAGGCCAAGAGAAAGGAAATGAGAGATAAACTGTCACATTTATAGTCAACTGATTTTTGACAAGGGCACAAAGATAATTCAATGAATAAAGAATAATAAATGGTACTGGGACTATTGGATATCCACATGTGAAATAATTAATTTAGATCCCTATCTCACACCATACACAAAAATGAACTCCAAATGGAACAAGACTTAAATGGAAAAGCCAAAACTATAATATTCTTAGATAAAAGCATAGGCATAAATCTTCAACTAGGCAATGGCTTCATAGGGATGATATCAAAGGCACAAGTAACAAAATAAAAAAGATATATTGGAAATCATTAAAATTACAAACTTTTGTGCATCAAAGCACACCATTAAAGTGAAAAGAAGACCCACAGAATGAGAGAAAAATTTTGGAAATCATATATCTAATAAGGGTCGTGTATCTGGTTTATAGAAAGAACTCTTACAACTCAATAATAACCCAGTTTAAAAAATGGGCAAAAGGATCTAAATAGATATTTCTCCAAAAAAGATATACAAATGACCAATAATAACATGAAAAGACACTCAACATCATTGGCCATCAGAGCAATCAAATCAAAGCCACAATGAGCTAGCCAGACAATAACAAGTATAGTGAGGATATGGAGAAATTGGAACCCTAATTCATTGCTGGTGGGAGTGTAAGATGATACAGCCATTTTGGAAATTTGACAACTTCTTAAAAAGTTAAAC
>NW_005307275.1:0-794 GCF_000412655.1 Myotis brandtii
TCTTGGTTCATAGGTTGATGCTTAACCACTGAGCCATAGCACTGGGCTGTATTTGATTTTTGATATACTTTCTATCTAGCATCCTTACGGTGTCTCATTAGCTTTTATAATTTATCTGTATAGTCTTCATGTAGGCAATCAAGTAATCTGAAATAAACGTACTTTTGTTTCTTCCTTTACCATCCTTATGCTTTTAATTTAATTTTCCTTGCCTAACTGTGCTGAGAGTCCTCCAGTGTTGCACGGAAGTGATAACTGAGGGCTAGCTTACTCTGTTTCCAGTTTTTAAGAGAATGCTTTTGATTTATTACTTACCAGTTATGCTATTTGATGTTTTCTATTAAAAACTAGATACTTTTTTTTTATCAGATTAGGAATTCAGCATTTACTGAGATGATATAATTATCTTTATTTCCCCTTTTAATGTGGTGAATTAAAATAATTGATTTAATAATATTAACTCACTTTGCATTCCTGAGATGAACCCAATTCGAGCATGATCTATTCTAAGCATACCTTGGAGATAGTATGGGTTTAGTGCCAGATCACGGCAATAAAGCAAATATTGCAATAAAGTGAGCCACAATTTTTTTGGTTTCCCAGTGCATACAGAAGTTATGTTTACACTATACTGTACTCTTTTAAGTGGGCAATAGCATTATGTATAAAAACAACAATGTATATAACTTAATTAAAAGTACTTTATTGCTTAAAAAATGCTAACTATCAACTGAACCTTCAGCAAGTTGTCACCTTTTTGCTGGTGGAGGATCTTGCCTCAATATTGATGAAAA
>NW_005307276.1:0-794 GCF_000412655.1 Myotis brandtii
AAGAGCATAGGAATATGATCCTTTGCCAGATATTAACCAAGACCTTCAGATACTAACACAAGCAAGTCAGAGATAAAAAGAAGATAAAAAGGAGTCTCAAGTCTTCCCTAAAGAAGAATTTCAAATAACATACACAGATATGCTCTGCCCTCCAGGAGGTGGAGCTCAATTCTGCCTCTTTCCTCACTCTGTTCTCCAGGATGGTCCAGACTCTGTGATTTGCTTCCGTAACAGAGTGTGAAAAGGAGAAAGGTCCCTCAGGCTGGAGAACTAAGACAGACTTCCTTCTCCCTCTTTGCCAATCACTTCCAAGCCCATGAACCCCCACATTAGATTCGATCTCTGAAATAGCACCCAAATTCACTTCTTGCTCCCTAACTCTTTCTAACTGGAACTAGGAGCTGCCCAGCCTCCCAACTTCTCCCTACTGGCTGTGTCTCTCCCAGCTTCCTGGCATGGCATACATAGCCATTGAAATCCTCTGCCCTTTCCTATGTCCTCTCATCCCCTCCTTGCCACACATCCTATAGTCTAGTCATCCGGAACTTCTCTTGTGCTCGCTTTGGCAACATGTATGCTAGAACTTCTCTTCATGCAGCACCCTCTTCTTTCAAATCACCCTGGAAGTCACTCCTTCTCCACTGAGCAGACTCTGCTCATGCTACGAGCCCAACTCAGATGCCACCATCAACTTTCCTAAGCAGTTTTCGCCTAGGGCTTCTCACCACACTCACATGACTTTTGTCCCAGTCCTTACCTTTCTGAGCCTCAGTTTCCAAATCTGTAAAATAGGA
>NW_005307277.1:0-794 GCF_000412655.1 Myotis brandtii
ACCTGGTCAGTTACTTGGAAAAGATTCCACTGGAGGAGGCCAGCTTGGAGGCCAACCTTTCTGCTCCTGGATACATCGAAGGCAGCCACACTTTCCTTGAATATTAGAGCGGATTGGAGTTTTGCTTAAGCACCAGATGAAGTGGTTGTGTTGAGGTGACACCGTGGATACATGACATGGACTTGTCTCTAAATGTTGGGGTGATCTGTGGTCAAATGCCCACACGATGAGAGGCATTTTGGAAATGAGGCCAAAACATGGAGGTTCACACTCCATCCTGGGCTTGGCTTTGGAGTGAATGTCATAAGCAAATGGAGGTGACACTGCTCCAGCCAGAAGGACATTACACTCTCGTTTTCCCTCTTCCATGACTATACTGGAGACATAGTGCAGTTAAGTGCAGAGCCCACTTTCCATTTTGCTCTGCCTCATTTCAGAGCCGTATTTCATAACCTCTACACTTTTCTGTAACTGAAATAGACTGTATTCATTTTCCTTTGCTGAATAAAATATCACCCGAAACTTAGCTTAAAACAACACCCATTCATCACCCATGTGCAAGGCACTGGGCCCTCTACTCAGTATCTCACAGGCTGCAAACAAGGCATCGGCTAGGCGGGGTCTCATCTGGAGTATAGGGTCCCCTTTCATGCTCATTGGTTGTTGGGAGAATGTAGTTCCTTGCAGCTGCAGGATGGGGGCCTCTGCTCCTAGGCTGCCCGCAGTGCCCGGCCACGTGGCCCCTCATGGCGGTTCACACTATGGCAGGCTGCTTCCTCAGGGCCAGCTGGGGG
>NW_005307278.1:0-794 GCF_000412655.1 Myotis brandtii
CTTAATCGCTGCATATAGGATGTTATAAAGAAACTGAGATGCAATCCTGTTCTTCCAACATTTTAACTACTTCAGTTTCCTAAATTGAAAAGAAATATGTATAAACCATGGAAAGAACAATATGTATAAATCTTTTAAAGAGCATGAAGGGAAGTAATGCATTTAAACTGAGACTCAAAATGTACAAATATATATATACACAAAAGAGTAAAATGTATAAATCTTTGAAAGAGATTTTAATGCATGTTGATATGAACTGCCACTTTTTGTACAAATGTTGTCATCATATCCATATTCTAAATAGCACAAGATTTTTTTCCCTAAAAATGGAACCAAGGGACAATTTGCTGCATTGTGGAAAATTTTCATTAAATGGTCCATATTTCATTGTGTTCTTAAAAGCTATTTCAATTTTCACATGATCCTATTGAGGATAACAATTCTGAAAATTTGCTAACTGCTGATAAAAATAACATGTATACTTTCCTATTTAAGAAAAGGTTTCTCTAGTTCTAGGATACCGAAATACAGCAAATAAATCTGTGTTTTCCATATCCACACCCAGCTTCCTGCCTTCGATATCTATCTGTGATTTTGCAAGACAAAAATGTTATAAGAAAGTGAACACCAATCAACCATATTTCTCTATAGCCCAAAGATTCCACAGTTTCTCCAAGAATTGAATAAATGCCCCAATTAATGGAAAACATCTGGAATAGCAGATTCTACATTTTTGGGGTATAATGAAATGAAGTACTCTTTCAGATTTTTATTATCTGTTGGTCTGAAGCAAA
>NW_005307279.1:0-794 GCF_000412655.1 Myotis brandtii
TGAGTCTGTTATTACAAACAAACAGCATGATAGCATGATCCCTTTCATGTCACTATGCCTCTGTGTTTTGGGGCATAGCAAAGTCTGGAAGGACATAATAACAATTAATAGCAGTTGTCTTAGAGTGGTAGGATTCTTGAGATTTCTCTTAGCTCTACTTGTCCTTATTTTCTTAACAACAGCATGCATTAGTTTCATATAAAGGAACAAAATGAGGAGAGGGGGTTGGCTGGGCCCAGCGTTGGCGCCACGGAGAATGCAGCTTTCGCCCTGTCTGCTGGGCAAACGCCATCCTCTGTATCTGCCACCCACCGCGTCCCGGCCTTTTCAGTTCTGTGTCCCCGAGGCTAGGAAAGAGAGAGAATTCCTCCGGTGCAATTGCATCTGCACTAGCGGGCAGGCGCAGGGCTGGGAGGGGGCACCAGGGGCTTGGCCCCGGGCGCAGATGCCTGGTGCAGTCCTGGGGGCGTGGCTGCTGCGCTTGCCTGGCCATCAGTGGGCTGGAATGTTCCCGTGGCAAGTGTACTTTGTTCTGGGGATGGGGGAGGGTGAAGTGGGGGCAGGGCTCCAGAGCTGCTGGGTCTTGGAGGGCAGCCAGCTTTCCGTTCCCAGGGAACTGGAGGGGGAGGGGAGAGGAGAGTTGTCTAGTTCCCAGACTGGGCAGCTGCGGGGCACCGACGGAACCCCTGGATTCCAGTGCCAGCCCAGCAGGCGACTAGCTGGCTGCATGCCCCTGGGTCTGGTCTCTTAACCTCTTTGGGCCTCAATTTCCTCATCTATAAAATGAGGATAAT
>NW_005307280.1:0-794 GCF_000412655.1 Myotis brandtii
CTCTCTTCCTCTCTCTCTCAAATCAATAAAAAACAACATATTCTCAGATGAGGGTTTTAAAAAAGTAATAAATAAATTGGAGCAGAGCTGCATGGATCATTTCAATCTAAACCTGAGCCCTGATATCCCATCGAGCCCTGTAAGTCTCCCCTGATGTCACTCCTGTCTTCGGTGTAAGTAAATCACTTACGCCGGAGGAAAGAGAGTGGTGTCTGTTCTACTGAATGTGTAACAGTCTATAAAGCACAGACCTATATTTCTCCCTGAGTAGGGAGGGGTCAGTCTCAGGTACTGTGAGCAACCCAACAGTTCTGTCAACAGTGAAAACTTGGCCAGGAACAGGAAGGATGTCACAGTCATTGAGTAGGAAAAGGGTCCCAGGGAGGCATGTAAAACAATAAATGAGCTAAGGCCCCTGGAAAAGGGAATGACTATGAAGTATATACAATTCCCTGCCTCCTGGGAGACGACGGTGATGGAGTACCCCGTTACTTTAATGAGGCAGTCTTGAGCCAACACAAGGTGGCTGGTAAGCAGAGCAGGACTCTGAACAAGCTTGATGGGAGAGTGAGCACCATGGGAGCCGGGGGCAGTTCTTTCAGGTTGCATGTAATCCCCTTCCGTGTACATGTACATGTAAGCATGTATGTCCCTCCATCAGGGAGAACAGGAGGCAGTTCCTGTTTTGTCTTCTCTGTATTATTTCTAGCAAAAAGGGCTGACCACGATGGGATGGGTGGGAAAGGACCCGCATGGATTTTGCTGGAATACTATTGATTTGGAGCCCGGTAGCA
>NW_005307281.1:0-794 GCF_000412655.1 Myotis brandtii
AAGTATGGTTCACTGTCTCTTCCCCTTCAGGGTGTGGCTCAAATGTCACCTTCACAGCGAGATTTCCCGAGAACACCCTGTAAGACAGCCACCCGTCTCAATCCTGAAAATGAGTAATCTTCTTTCTTGCTTTATTGCTCTAGAGAAGACTAATCACTTTCTAATATACGTTCATTTATAAGTATATTCCTTTTCTGACATTAGAACAGGAATTTTGCTTTGTCCCTGCTGTAAGCCCACCCCTAGAATAGTACCGGAAACGATGTCACTGGCACTCAATAAACTTATTTTCCTGAATGAAGCAGCTATAACTAGGGCTCCAAGTCTCCAAGATAAACACATGTAGTAAGAGGGTTGAGGTATCTAGTGAATTCCAAGCTAAACTAGAAGAGTACAAGATTCTGGTGTTTCCAACAGCCCATCTTGATAAAATACTGATTATTTTCTTAAACTTGTTTGCAACACCTGTGCCCAGGGATGGGAACTCGAACAGCTGTCCCTCTAGAAGATGGGGAGTTCCTACCTCAATTTTCAGGCTGTCGTGTTCCACTGTAAAGTCAAGCCTGGAAGGAGCAACGTCAAAGGTAATCCTCTCCCCTCTGTAGAATGGAATCTGGAAGGAAGAGTCTGTTACTTGCTATGAGCCAATAACAAGATTCAACCATCAATATTAGTAATCGATCCGGCAGCCCACGAATGACAAGGGGTACAAGGCAGGCCAAGAGGAACTATCATTCTGTTGCTGATTTTAAGAGAAAGGCCTGCATTTCTGCAGCTATTACAGAGGGGCCAGA
>NW_005307282.1:0-794 GCF_000412655.1 Myotis brandtii
TGATGATGATGATGATGATGATGATGATGGCAATGACAGCAGAGGCTGGATGCTGCTGAGTGTGAAGCCCCATTGGTACTGACACTTTAAGAACCAATGACCTTCATGACCCTTGGGTTCTTGAGGACAAATTTGGGACTAAGCATTATCTTTCTCTCTAGATTATTCAAGAGAAGGGAACTTGAGCTGCAATTGTGTTTGTTTTCATTCATTCAACAAATTGTACAGGGTTCCAGCAGCTTCTGTCAGGCACTGTGCTAGGTACACAGAACATAGTGATGAACAAAACAAGCATACTTCCTGCTCTCATGTAGCTCATGGTCTTAAATACCCCAGCCAGTCATGCTCACTGGTTGGATGGTGAGTGGAGAAGAGCAGCCCACCTGAAAGCTGCCCACCAGAAGTTGGCATTTGTGGGTTTTGTTGGGTCCTACTGACGGAGGAGACATGAAGACACTAGCTGTGGACTAGGCTAGCTGGAGGACTTTAGGAAACCCACTCAGCTTCTCTAGCCTTGATGTAAAATGGGTGGAAGGGAAGGGCAAAAGGCCTAGATCTGTGGTTTTCAAACTCCTTTTAAGCTACATTACTCACTCTATTCACTCAAATATTTACTTAGGTGCAAATAACATGAACAACACACACAACACAAGGCCTCAAGGAGCTTAAGGTCTAGTGGAAATCTCATGCCAAATTCCACATATTTAACAGATAAAAATGGAACTAAGCCTGAAGCTGTCTGGGGCTCTACAAAACACAGCTAAAACACACACACACACACACACACACACACA
>NW_005307283.1:0-794 GCF_000412655.1 Myotis brandtii
TTGGCCTCTGCTGCTTTCCCCTCAGCAGGGGTGAGATGTATGGTTGGGTGAGCAGGATTCCTGAGGGTGGAGTGAGTTGTATGCCTGAAGGTGATATATTTGTCTTTCCTCAGCTGTTCCTGCTGGAAGCAGTTTGTGCCTCTCAGAAAAATGGCTACTGTGATAAGGGGATGACCAACTGCAGGTGTCCCAGCCACTGATGTTCCATGTCTCCCCCAGCACCTCCCACCGCAGTCTACTCAGGAGACTCCAGTCTGCACCACCACGCTCCCTCCACTGAAGCCTCAGGTGGGTGGCTGCAAACAAAAATCCTGCACTCTGTTTTTGTTTGTTTGGTTGGTTTTTTAAAGTGGCTTTATCTCCATCAGTCTCCTCTCCCTGGAGAGAGAAGCCCTGGCGCCTTCCATGGCTAGATGTTACATGGGATGCTGTTCTCGGCTTTGGTGCCAACCTGGGGTCCAGGCCTCACTCCTCTCAGGGGTAACAACCCCCACACACGAGATATCCTCCTCACCCTTGGCCTGCCACCCCTGGGTGCTGATCCAGCCCCTCTTGCAACACCACCCTTCCTACCAGTCTGGAGGTGGTTTCTGCCCTTCCTGTTAAAAGTCTCCTCTTCAGTTAGTCTTCAGTTGGTCATTCAGGGTGAATGCTCCCCAATTTAGTCTTATTTCCAGGTTGATTCTGGAAGGAGGTGCAAGAAAGATCCACCTACCCTGCCGCCATCTCCATACCTGCTTCTCTTTTATTATCTTTTTAATGGCTGAGGGATCGTCAGTGGTATCTGCTACTTC
>NW_005307284.1:0-794 GCF_000412655.1 Myotis brandtii
AGAACAATTATTCCATGAATGTTCTGTTATGTAAATGTACATCCACGTTTAGGTTCTTACGTCAGTCTCCCTGGGTATTGGTGCCCACATGGAGCCTTGAGAGTTAGAGTCATGGCCAGCCTTCAGGATGGACCAGGGGCAGTGTCAGGGAGTGGCAGGGCCCGGAGTCAGCAGCCCATGGGAGGAAGAGGCCCTGGGTGAGTCAGTGCCTTCCCTCAGTGACTCATCCTGCAGGCCTTATCAGAGCCTTTCAGCCAGACAGAGTCGGTCAGAGACCTATCTTGGTTGACCCAGCCCCTGAAGTGCTGGAGGAGCAGAGCCTGATGGGTTCAAATCCCAGCTCTACCACTTCCCAGGTGTGTAAGGCCAACACGGGAGTGAATTTCTTTGTGCCTCAGTTTTGTCATCTGTGAACCCATTCATAGGGCTTCATGAGAATTAAATGAGATGCGCCATGTAACTACTTAGAACTGCCTAGCCCATAGCAAGCACTAAGAGTTATTATTATGCTAACAGTCATTACGCATAATATTATTATAAAAGCCTCCCCTGACCTGGGAGACCAGAATAAAATGTCTCATCCTCTGTATAATTCCTCCCGCAACACATGTGGTTTTGCCTTATTATGGAAATGTGGGTGGAGCTCTTCTCCCCTTACCAGACCAAGTGTTTGAGACCAGGGAATAAATAGGTCTCCATCAGGTGCTTTTTAAGTCCCTGGAGACTTGTGCCTTGTCCTAGAAGGTGTAGAAAGAAGTTGGAGGCATGGAATGGATTCCTAGTTCTCCTTTTCC
>NW_005307285.1:0-794 GCF_000412655.1 Myotis brandtii
AGCACTCTGTGTGCCGGGACTGTTTGTTCTAAGCATTTTACAACATTAACTCATTCCACTGGTCTCCTAAAGAACTCTATGAGGTAAGCAAGTTTATCATCCCCATTTTCCACATGAGGAAACTGAGGCAGGGTGAGGTTAAATAGCCTACAGTGGGTGCTCTGTCTCAGAAATCCCCCTGAAGGCAAGACAACCCCACCCAGGCTCCCAGGGAGGCAGCAATTTCCAGGTAGGTGCTTCCCATCAGCTGTCTATGTCAGGGCAGAATCGTCTCCAAAATCCACGTACTCCTGCACTGGATGTCTCCTCCCACCCTTTTCTTTAAGAATGACCACTTTTCCCTTTCCTCCTCTCTTACTTCCCCTCAAAATGGGATTTCTGTTGGTGGTTATTGTTTGGAGCAGGGAGATCCTTAGAGCAGAAAGCTGTCACCAAGGCGACTTGCCCAGGAACAACATTTGGTATGCCCTGTTAGAGGAGAGAAAGGCCGTGGGAGCGGTCGGTCCTGCCTTAGCTCACGTTTGAGACTTGTTTCTAAGGGGAAGCTGATAGATGAGCGGAAGGAGCTGATGTGACACTGTTTCTTTTCCCCCTGGAAGCATTTAGCTAAGCTTATCTTGGTAAGGAGGGTCTGTCCTCTCCCTTACACGCAGGGCAGTCCACAGGACAAATCCGTTGTCAGCAATCTGGGTCTCCTTGTCTGGGTTATTTGTTTGGTATAACCATGGAAACTGGGTGGGGTGTGGAGCTGTGGACTGTGTGCTGCAACAGAACAGACCCCCTCGAGGTCCCCC
>NW_005307286.1:0-794 GCF_000412655.1 Myotis brandtii
CAGGATAGGTTAGAAAATGAGGAAACAATTTCTCCAGGTAAGTAATTAGAACAACAGGAGCAGACCAGAAGGCTGAATGTTGCTATTTAAATGGAAATTCAGCCAGGTCCCCAACATGTTGCAAATTTTATATATACAGTGTTAAAGAATTCAGGTGGTGAGAATCTTAGGTGTGTAACTATGGGTTGTTGCACTGACTTGATGGGATTCCAAGAAATATGTCTGGTGTAGAAAGACTGCCATATAATCATATTTTAAATGTTATTAAAATGATCAATTATGAACGATTTCAAACATGCAGAAAGGTACAGAAATAACAGCTGCCCATACCTACCTCTCAGAAGTTTCAAATTTTGACAATTTTTTCTTTCTGTTTAAAAAATAAAGCTATAGATGTAGTTGCAGTTGATTACAAAAGTACACAAGGATAAATATACCACACTTCCCTGTAGGCACGCACCCTCCAATGTGACTTTGCAATTCCTCCCATTGAGGATAGTTTTTTTCTCCATCCCTTAAACCTGAGCTGGCCTTGTGATTTGACTTAGCCAATAGAATGTGACTTTATGACTTGATTTGGTCAATGTGTACCAGTTCAGAGCCTGGGCTTAAGAGAATCCCTCTAAGATACTATAAGAACAGAACTGGGCTGACCTGTTGGGGGATGAAAGATATGTGACCAAGTCATTCCCATCATACCAGCAACAGCCAGCCTCCAGCGGATCTGCTAGCTGACCACAAATGCATGAGTGAGTCCAACTAAGACCAAAAGTGCCCAGCTAGCCAGTTCTAGC
>NW_005307287.1:0-794 GCF_000412655.1 Myotis brandtii
GGCCATCTAATAGCCAATATCCTCAATTTGGGAGAACCTGGTGTGTAAAAGCCAAAATATGGTACATAATATCATCAGAAAAAGGTGGCAATTTGGTCATATGCACCACCTACAACAAAAGAAAATAGGCACACACAAAAAGGACATTTTTCTGATAGCTTTTCATTCCCTGCCCACTTTGTTGATTTTTGGTGCCCACTAACAGCAAATTGCTCACATAGAGTGCTGTGTATATAATGCCAATGGGTTTATAGACAGGACAGAGATACATAGTTGGCAGAGATGGCCGAGGGAGCTAGGTGAGCTTAATAGAAGGTAAGTTGCAGCTGTGGCTGAATTTTTTACCACTAGCAATCAATGTACTACTGCTTGTCAGTGCTACACTTCGAAGTCACCAGGTGAAGCCTAAGGAGATGCAAATGGCAGACATTAGCTCTTACTCTATATCTCTTCCAGGGTATGCACTTGAATTTGCTCTGTGAAAGAGAATAGGTAACGAATTTCACTTGCGTTCTATGCACTAAAGAAGTTCTGAGTTGTGTTCTCTTTTCCCCACAGATGATGGATACAATACATTTCACATAATTGAAGCTGTCTATAGTGACTATCTTATTTTGTATCTCAGTAATGTTAAGGATGAGGAAGAAGCCCAAGTGATGGAGCTCTATGGTAGAGTATTTTTATGTGGATATTCACCTTAGAGGGTAAAGGAGACAAAATGATCCTTCTAATCTTATCCTGGGCCATCTCTCCTCCCCTGAAGAGAGGGGCTCACCTTGGGTAATCCTTCAGGC
>NW_005307288.1:0-794 GCF_000412655.1 Myotis brandtii
CCCCCTTGCCAAGTAGCCTAACATATTTAGAGGTTTGAGGATTAGGACATAAACATTTATTTATTTATTTGGGGGGGAGGGAGCATTATTTTGTCTCCCATAACACCAAAATCTTTTGCTCTTGTCAGATATGCAAATGGAGATGATTATTGACCTGTTTGGAATTCCCCAAGGGTCAGAGGCATAAAGGGAATATAAAGTGTATAATAGAAATAATTTCCAAGATATTATTATTCTAAAGAGTTCTTTGGTCACTGCAACAATGTGAAATTTTTAAAGCTACATTCTCTCTGTAGTTCCCAGCCTCCTTTTAGGTTGATGGCTAATACTCAGTGTGCCTTGATCATAGAGAATAAGAGAAGCGTGGTGGATTAATCAGAGTTCCCCAGAGAAACAAAAGCAATAGGATATATAAATGAGATTTGTTATAGGAATTGGTTCACATAATTATGGAGGCCAAAAATTCCCAGGATCTGCCAGCAGCCAGCTGGAGAACCAGGAATGCTAGAGGTGGAATCCAGTCCAAGGGCCTGAGAATCTGGGGGCTGATGATGTAAGTCCTGGCCCGAGACTGACAGGCTGAGAACCAGGAGGGCCGATGTGTGAGGGCAGGAGAAGATGGATGTCTCAGTTCCAGCAGAGAGAGCAAATTCATCCTTCCTCTGCCTTTCTGTTCCATTCAAGCCAGCGATGGAGTGGATAATGTCCACCTGATCTTCTTGATTCTGTCCATGGATCCAAATGCTAATCTCTTCTGGAGACACCCTCACAGACACACCCAGAAATAATGTTTT
>NW_005307289.1:0-794 GCF_000412655.1 Myotis brandtii
AAATTGTTCAGACCTCCTTCTTCTTCTATCTTACGGTGCAGATGATAAATGGGTCCCCTTATGTTAGAGGACGGGGCCATTAAAAAAAAACAAGCAAAAGGAAGAGACAGGAAAAAAACGAGGAATGGCCGACCTCTGGGCAGTGCCAATGGCCATGGAGGTAAAATCAGGCCTTTAGGAGGTTTGGTTAGTTTCAGATCATGGTGCCCGTACTCTCCTTAATTTCGTTATGTCGATCTCTCTTGAAATTGAACAAAACATATTAAATCAAATGAGGGTTACAAAGTTAAGCAATTTCAACCAACCATATGCCTCTTCCCTTTTTTTTCTCGTTAACTGTGAGTGACTTCATTTGGTATTCAAGGTACTTTTAAAATAATAAAATATGAGGTTGGTGCATTGCATTAATTCTCAGATTTACCTTCTGATGAAAATGATGAAAAGTGACAACAAAAATAATTAATTATGTGAAAATATAGGGAGAAAAGTCAACATTTCTCAGCATGCCAAATGTACTAGATTTTGGATTTACCACTTTTTACTCTCTTTTATCCATTTACACAACTGCCCCCTCCAGTAAACTGTTGACTCCTCGAAAGCAGGGATCTTGTCACTGGTGATCAGTGTATTGGTATTCAGCGAAGGGACTAACGCACACATGGTTGCGAGACTTTACATAGGTTGCTGTTTTCCAAGGAGGAAGTTGTGCAAGAGATGCAATAGGAAACATCGAATCTCATCAAGGAGAGAGCCCTCGTCTTCTTGAGTGTAGGGTTCTAGAAACTATAAAAAAA
>NW_005307290.1:0-795 GCF_000412655.1 Myotis brandtii
TCGGATCCATAAAGTCTGTCTTACTTTAGACATTTGACGTATATACTACGGAGAGGAACCCAAGAATTAAAACAATTTCCAATGGCTAGAGCTGTCTGATATTTGGGTAACTTAACTGGTGATGTTGTAGATCTTCAGATGTTTAGAATTCCTGGGAAAGTACATATTAAAAAAGTAATTCCCAGGAAGCAGAAATAAAATAAAATAACCCCCCCACTGGTTCTATTGCTCAAGGCTCTCATAGTTTAATATGGGAATTATTATGGTTTATGGGTGAGGCTTCAATTAGGAGGAACAAATAGTAAGTATGGAAAACTTTTATTCTGAGACTTAATTTGGAGCAAACTTCGAGTATCAGAATGTCAATTTTTAAAAAGTCCATTATTCTGCAAGTCAAACAGGTTGTCGCTTCTCTTACATTGACCTAAAGGGTCATCGCTTTAATGAGGACAGTTATGTCAAAAGTGATCAAGGGCATGACATCTTCTCAACGATCTCTATGCAGCATACTCTAAATGTGTGTGGGTGGAGAGGTAAGGAGATGCATGCAAAGGAAGGAGTAATAAATTATAGAGAACAAACACTGGATGTGGAGAGGGGTAGACTTCCATTGAAATTCTGGCTCTGCTTCTTCGGAACTATATGATTATGCAACTTAATATTTCTCAATGTATGTTTCCTTGGCTTCAACATGGAGATAGCAGTGCGGTATCAAATCCACCACAGGCTTGTTAGAAATATTTAAATCAAGCAAACTGGGTGAAGGCAGTGGAAGTTCATTTTCTGCATTGTAGG
>NW_005307291.1:0-795 GCF_000412655.1 Myotis brandtii
AGCATAGGGGTTAAGGTCAAAGGGGATCCACTGGAAGGTTTTGAGCAGAGATGTGACATAGTCTGACTTCTATCGTTGAGATACACTTTTTATTTTTGAATAATTTTAGATTTACAGGAAAGTTGATAAGATACTAAGGAGAGTTCTTATATACCAACCAGTTTCCCCTGATGTAAGTAACACTTTACCTGACCATGGTAGGTTTGTCAAAACTAAAAAGCCAACATCGGTACCCTAGTGTAAACTAAACTCCAGACTTTATTCAGACTTCACCAGCTTTTTCACTATTGATCTTTGTTTGTTTCAGTTTAGAATACCACGTATATTTAGCTGGCTTCCATGCTAGCAGGATCACCCTGGCTGCTTCACCATAGCAAACCCGTTAAGAAGCTGTTGCATTAGTCCAGGCAAGAGGAAAGGGGCTTGAAGTCATATTGTGAAAAGTGGTCAAATTCTGGATGAACTTGAAGGCAGAGGCAACAGGTTTTGCAGGACATGGGATGTGAGAGAAAGAGGAGAGTTAAGTATGACGCCAAGGATTTTGGTTTAAAACAGGCATTTACTGAGAGGAGATAAGACCGACATAGGAAGACTGTTTGGGGATGGAAACCAGGCGTCTGCATTTGTACGTGCTAAGTTTGAGTTGCCTGTTGGACCATGTGGAGATGTTGAGTAGGCAGTCGGATACATGAGAGGGGATTTCAAGGATAAACCATGGCTGGAAATGTAAACCCGGGAGTCCTTGGCTTATAGCTGCTATTTAAAGCCGTTAGGCTGATGAGATCATGAAGGGAG
>NW_005307292.1:0-795 GCF_000412655.1 Myotis brandtii
ATGTCCTTGTCCAAACATGTTTGCATTGTTTGCTCACAAACATTAAGAACTTTTGCTACTGGGTGTAAATAATTACAAAAGAGATCGTGGAAGGTGCTTACTATATGGTAAGAGCACGTATGAACCCATGAAACCCTCACAGCCCTGTGATGTAGGCACAAATACCATTTCCAGTTTGCAGGTGATTCAGGTTGAGGCTCAGAGGTGAAGCATTTGCTCCAAGTCACACATCTCATAGGTGGACAAGACCCAGGGTCAGTGCCCCCCAGTCCGATGGGAGCCCTGACATCTGCCATCTATACCTGGAGGGTGGACACGGGATGGGAATCAGGAGGACGGTGCACGCTCCGTGGAGGCGGGGACGCGCCCTTTCTCACTGCTGTGCTTTGGGGCTCAGGACGGGGCCTCTGGACGTGCCCAGCGAACGCACGCAGCTGGGTCGGAGGCCCAGCATGACAAAGGGATTTTCCTGGCCCTTGTCCACGGCTCCAGCCTCAACTCCTGGCTCCCAAGAGAAGCCTCGGTACACAGGGTTCCCCCAAGCTTCCTGCTCGTTCCCTCGGAGCGGAGGCTGCCCGCTTCCTCCCATCCCGTCCCCATCCGCCCAGCGATGCCCTGGCTGCTCTCCCGGCCCCGCCAGGTCGCCGTCCTCCGCGATGCGCTGCATTGCCTTTACCTAACCCCTTCTCTCCCCGGCCTGCGGCCCCTCCCAGGACGCGGGCTCCGTCTTAGTCTACCTTCCGTGCACCGCACGTGGCGGCGTGGACGCTCCGCAAACGCCCGCTGCGCCCTCCA
>NW_005307293.1:0-795 GCF_000412655.1 Myotis brandtii
ATGATTGAATTTGTATGACCCAGTTACTATGTTCTAAATGTCTAGGGGAAAGTGAGGGTGTGGAAAAGACTTGATAGGCAGTTTTTACTTTTATAGTTTTAATTATATTGTTAATTATTTTTATGATTAGAAAAGTTATAAGGTAAACAAAAGTCAATCATTATAGAAATATGAAACATGACAAATAAAAATGTCCTTTAATCTCACTTTTCAGTGATAACTTCTTTTCATATTTTCAAGATCTCATACTTCCCCCCACCAACTTTTGATTTCTAAGCATACATTAACATTTGTTTTTATAAAAATGGGGTAATTTGGTACATTCTATCCTGCAACTTGCTTCCTCCCCACCCCCAAACAATTAGCCATATAGCTTGAACATTTTCTCATACCCCAAGGAACTAGAAAAACAAACAAACAAAAAAACTAAGCCCAAAGTTAGTAAAAGGAAGGTAATAAAGATCAGAGGGGAAACAAATGAAATAGAGACCCAGAAAATATTAAAGAAGGTCAACAAAACTAAGAGCTGTTTTTTTAAATAAATTTGGCAAACCTTTAGCTAGACTAAGGAAAAAAAGAAAAGAAAAACAAAATTAGAAATTAAAGAGGAGACATTACAAATAATTCTAAGAGACCGTTCTGAACACATATGCCAACAAATTGGGTAACCTAGAGGAAATGGATTAATTCCTAGGTACATACAACTACCAAGAAGAAGTAGAAAATCTAAACAGACCAATAATGAATAAGGAGATTGAGTCAGTAATCAAAACCCTTCCAACACAGAAAAGCCTA
>NW_005307294.1:0-795 GCF_000412655.1 Myotis brandtii
CTGGAGGGCCACGTGCGGCAGGGTGTCTTCTCCTCCCTCAACCACATTGTGGAGAAGCGGGTCTTGGCGTAAGGACTTTCTGTCTGGGGAGAGGGAGGTTGTTTTCCCATTTTCCCCAGGTCAGGCACATGCAGATATTGCCATACGACTGTGGACCCTTTACCTGAGAGGTACAGGGAGTACTGGCTCCACCTCAGAAGGCTCGGCCTGTGTTCTCTTGACTCTCAGAGAAATGTCTCTCCTGCCGTCACATGACAAAGGGCTTCAGATGCGTCCCCTGTCCCCTGGGGACCCTCCCAGGATCTGACCGTAGCCCAGTTATACTGGTCGGGCTTAGACCTACCCCTGTACCTCCGTGGTGAGTTAGGAGGGAGGAGCCCTGATGTTGATCTTCATTCATGGTCCCTGTTAGGCACTTGGCTCCCCTGTTTGACAACCCTAAACTGGATAAGGAGCTGCGGGCCATGCTGAGGGAGAAGTTTCCTGAGTTCTGCAGTTCACCCAGCCCACCTGTGGAAGGTATGGACCCTCCCATGTCGTCACCTGCTTCAGGAGAGGGATGGAGACATTCAGGGCTCTCAGACGAGAGCCCCTGTTTAGGGGTCACACCTGTGCAGCGCTCTACCTCCGTCATTGTCCATTCATTTTCCCTTCCCTACTTCTCTTCTGATTCCTTTTCATGTCTTCCTAGGTTCTCCCTCTCCATCTAATTTAAAAAAATCTTTTCACTGATCTTTAGAGAGAGAGAGAGAGAAACGTCGATTTGTTGTTCCACTTATATATGCATTCATTGGT
>NW_005307295.1:0-795 GCF_000412655.1 Myotis brandtii
CTCTGGTCCCCATTCCTGTTGCTAAACCCAGCCTTATCTTTCATAATGAAAAGATTTCAGCTCGGCAGCTTGGCTAATTAATGTCTCAAGGGTTGGGAGGCCTTTGCTTGGCCCGTTAATCAAACGCTGAGCATTGGGTTGAATGCTTCTCATCCACAGTGCCGCTCCCACCCAGGCGCTGTGTCAGAGCAGAGGGATTGTCATCGTAAAGAGCAGGGAAAGAGGGAGCATTGGAGATGGGGAGGTGAGTGAGCAGCTTTAATCAAAAATAAAAATGCCCACATTTAGTTTGATAAGTAACAAGAATATTAAAAAGTAACCCATAAAGTACTTTAAAGAGCAAAACAAGCAAGTATGATAAATATTTAAATAACAATTTATTGTTAGTTTTCTACCTATATTTTTAAAGAGGGTAAACATTTATTAGGGAGCAATTGAATTAAAAAATAGGGTCTCATGCTTGCTTTTGTCTCCAGCAGCTCAGCAGACCCTCTGCCTCCCTTTTCTGAATGTCACACTCACCCCTGATACTTAAACTTCAGCACATGTGTGCTGACATTCTGCAACAGAAATTTTGTTTCAGCTTTTTAAGCCTGAATCCAAACACATGCTAAATGCATCAGATGTGGAGGAAGGAAAATGGTTCATTTTTGTCTCTGGGGAATAAAGTCCCAGCAGCCCACTCTCCAGTATTGCACACCTCTTCCATCCAGTGTTGCAGAAGAGGAAGCAAGCGTGCTCCAGACGATGCACTATGATGAGGGTCAAGTCCAAAGAGGAAGAAATGACAGTTTT
>NW_005307296.1:0-795 GCF_000412655.1 Myotis brandtii
TGCATTCTGCTTTGACTTGGGTCAAGTCTCTGCTGGTTCCAAGGCGGTTCAAATCCCAGCCCTTCCAGGAGATTCAGCCCAGGGCGGGGAGCAGGTCTAGCTTCTGATGTCGGAACACTGAGGTTTCTCCACACGTGACCTTGGACAAGTTGTGCAATCTCACTTTACTTCCTAACCTGTGAAATGGGGGTAAGACACATGTTACCATAAATCTTTCCCATGTGCCCTATCCCACAGAATTTTCCGATCCCCCCTTTGTCTGTACATGTAATGGCATGATAGCTTATATTTTTCTCTTCCTGTCATTGTGCTGGCCCTCTCTCTTATGAAAGCTATGGATCTGTGTTTTTTAAAGAATCCATTAAGATAAAAATGTTCTGCGTTTTTGAAGACTGGGTTTTGTAATAGCTGAAGTGAGCTGCAACCAGGTGACTGTTATGCAGCAGGGGTGAGGCCTGATTAAAGTGCAGGATTTATGAAATTGTTCCTGTCTGTGATCAAGTGTCCTTAGGCATTGCTCCGTTTCATGGTACGTTCACCTTGGATAACTGCCAAGATCCTCTCTCGAATTTAGTTTGAGGAAAACCCTGGGAGGAAAGAAACCTCCAGGGGCCTTGGCTTGCGCTGTGTGGCAGGCATTATTTGCCTGGATAATTAGGGGCTAAGTGCTGTCATTATAGAATTACCAGTAAAGGCTCCTCTAACACTTGCTGAGCCTCCTTCTCCTTCAGGTATGGCTGCCTCTAGAGTCCAGGAGAAGGGAGGCAAGTGCTGGAGATAATGGTGCTGTGGCTT
>NW_005307297.1:0-795 GCF_000412655.1 Myotis brandtii
CACGCCTGCTCTCTCGTCACGATTTAGAGGACAGCTCACTCTCATTGAAGGGGCACCGAGACCATTACTCTGTTTCCTGACCTGTATTGGATAAAGTGATCCTAGTTTCCACCCATCATTCATGGGAGGCCGTCAGGGATTCTCAGACACAGACTGGACTCTGCTTTCTCCAAGGAGCTCAGGAAGTCACCACCTCAGCTCCAACTGTTCACTAGCTCTGTGCCTCTGATATCCCTCCACCTGTGCCCTAGGCCCAGTCTAACTCAGGAGCATATGCTCAGACAAGATGTACTTCTCAGGGCAGGACCATGTGACTCATAGTTCTAGAAGCCATGAGTTTGAGAGCTGGGCAGAATCTTTAGGGGTTCTGAGATCTCATTACCTTTCGTATACAATCAGAGAGATTAATTTCTTGTTTAAGGGAACGCTGAGAAATAAATTTGCCACATTGCTTCAAAGCTAAATGGTTACCTACCTATAGAAATCATCATTGGCTCCATATTGAGCATCTTGAGTCAGTCCAGAGGTGTATTCTTGAAGCTAGGGTAACCAGTACCTGAGAAATAAAATGTAAATTAACTGAACTGTTGATGGAGTAATTCTTCCATTCTCACAGCAAATTGTCTGGGGACTCAGTGGCTAGCTCAGTCCCCAGTAGACCAAGGAGAGACAAAAAGGAATCTAATGACCCACAAAAGATCATCATGAGTTTTGCTGTTTCAAAACATGCTTAGGACCAGAGGTCCAGAAACCACAGTCAGCTGCAGCTGTGAATGAATTGAGAGATGTATAGAA
>NW_005307298.1:0-795 GCF_000412655.1 Myotis brandtii
CCCCTTCCACTCTCTCTAAAATTCAATGGGAACTTATCCTCACATGAGGATTGACAACAAAAAACCAAAACCAAACCTAAAAACATGGAAAAATTAGCATAAGTAAAAATGTAATTGTAGATCAATGGAATTGTTAAAGTACAAACATAACCATAAAAAAAAATTACAAAATGATGAACCAGGTGAGGAAACCCCTTACTGGTACACACAGCGCAGTCGGAGGTCTGGCAGGTAAAAGGACAATCGCAGGACTTGTCCAAGTGAGATAATGCACAGAGTATTGGGAACATGAAATGCATACCGTAAATTTAGATCATGAAAATAAAATTTAAAACGGTATCTTCAATTCATCCAGCAGCCATGGACCTGTGATTGCATTCACATCACATCCCAGGCTCCAAGCCAGTCGGCAGGCAGCCCAGACACGGCGCTGTGGAAGGGCTCTGCCCACATGACCAAACCTCTCGGCATCCCACCCTGGCAAGTCTAGGATCAATACAGCAAAAACGACCAAAGGAAAAAGAATCGGTGACTGTCCCCGGCAACACCAGGTGCAAAGACAGAAGTAGCCTGTGGCACCACCTTCAAGAGAAAACAAAAATACAGTTTAAATATTCTCAATCCAAAATGTTGATGTTCTTCTTTTCGAAGACACTGTACGGGCCCCACGGGGAGGCTGGGAACCCTGGGGACCGTGCCTTGGCAATGCCACAGTCCACTCTGGGACCAGGGAGTGTGACGGGAGGCGTCAGTCCATGGCTGCCAGCTGCTCGATGGCACAGGGGACCTTCTTTG
>NW_005307299.1:0-795 GCF_000412655.1 Myotis brandtii
GGCGACATTGTCGTGAAGCCAGCCTTGCCAACACCCTTTCCATATACTCTCCAAATATTTTAGTCATGAGAGAGGGGGAGGGGAGTAACTCTACCGTGGGGAAAGCTGGCAGATATCATTTTAATCAAATCATGGAAGTTAACACCAAAGTAATGAGATAAATTGACACAAGATAATGACATAAATTGACAGGTGTGCCATCTGATGGATGACACGATGAGAACATAGTCACTTCTGTGATAGTCCAGTTAAAAGGTGCATAATCTGGGTCTAATTATGAAGAAACATTGGACAAACCCAAGTTGAGGGACAGTTTACAAAATAGCCTATAGTGGTAATAATAATAATAATTTTAAAAAGTCAAGGCTGTGTGAGGAAAGGGAAATTGAGGAATGTCTCTGGATCGAAGAAGATTTGAAAGTTGTGAGGACTGGGTGTGCTGTGGGATCTCCTGTGGAGCCTTTTGCTCTAAAGGATGTGACTGAGATGACGGGCGTCGGTTGAATGAGTCTCTGGGCAAAGGGAATAGTACGAAGGTATTCTGTGCTGTTCTTTCTGTAAAACTTTTCTATCAGTTTGACATTACTTCAAAATTTACCCTGATCAACGCCCCCATTCAAATGAGCTTCTCCTCTAGGTTTGTGTTAGTAACAGCAACATCCTCACAATTACCCAAGTTCAAAAACGTTAGGATCATCTTTGGCTCCTCTCTCTTCCCTCACACCCCTGCCCCCCCACCACCAGACCACTCACACAGTCCTCTCAATGCTTAGTTTTTAAAATATCTCCCACATA
>NW_005307300.1:0-795 GCF_000412655.1 Myotis brandtii
TGATAGTTTTGCCACCAAATGGTTAGAAACAGCCTCATAGAGCTTTCTGAGTAACACACTTTAGTGTCTAACTGTATTTCTGGATATTGGGCTATTACAGGATAAGGACTTGTACAAGTTGGCCTCTTGCCAACTTATCTGGCATATTAATAATGGCAGCAAGCATTTGTATAGCACTAGGTGCCAGGTACTTTTCTAAGGGTTTTGTATATAGTATAGGCCTTATTTAATTAAAAACATAACATGTTAAAAATGGATCACAATAAATACATAAATTATGTTATCATTATTTAGTGCCCCTCCTCCCCACCCCCTGCATTTTGAAGAACAGAAAGTCTTTGGTAATATTTTTATTTCTTTAATGCCAGGAATGAAAGGGGTTGGTTTGGTATAGCAATTTCTTGACAAAACTATACTTTAGGAAACTTTGTAGCATTTGACTCCATCTCTGCTCATTGTAGTATGTACACTAGATTTGAGGTAGCAGACAAGCATGCCATATTTAGCTTAACATTTTTGGATGTAATACTGTTAACCAAATAGCTTCTTTAAAAATGTGCATAGTAGACATTTCAGAGTTTGAAAGGACGAGATAAGCAGTGCTTGAATATTTGTGGTTGGATGAGCTGAGTATTTTGCTGTGTATCTTAATTACTCACTTTTATATTCATAAATTTTTTGTTTACATAAAGAATAGGTTGCTATATAAAATGTTGGGAATGGCTCATTTAGAGGGTTGGTCTGCTAAGATATTGAAGATAAAAAGCAGCAGTCAGTAGAAAGTATAAGTAAAAA
>NW_005307301.1:0-795 GCF_000412655.1 Myotis brandtii
TGAATTTGAAAGTCTCTCAGGTGAGAAGTCAGTTTGTTGTGATAGCAGGTGACTCAGTTACTGTCAATGTTTTCTCAAGAACTTGTTCCTCAATCTGTGTCCAGTAATTCACAAAGTAAGTTGCTCTCTCGGCTGAAATATATGGCGTGTAACTAATTTACCAATAAGTTTCATTAATGCTTGTCCCTCATTTAGTTTTTAAGTGGATTAAACCACCCCAAATCTATTGCACACATAGGGGGAAAACCTTGTATGTCGTGTCTATAAAATTAGAATTTAAAAGTCTAATTTTACTGATGATTCTTCAGACATTACTAGAAATGATATGACCCCAAAACTTAGTATGCCAGAGGGATCACACAACCTCATTTTTTATTGAAAAGTCTCTTCTTCTGTTGGGACTGTGGTTCTCAAATTTGGCTGCATTTTGGAATCACCTGGAAACTTTACAAGTACTGATACCTGGATTCCACCCCTGAGATACCGATTTATTTTATCTGGGATGTTGTCTGGGTTTCGTGAGTTTTAGAAGAAGCTTCTAAAGTCCAGCAAAGATGGAAGAGCCTCTTCTGACGTGACCTGGGAATGGAATCCAGGAAGGAGGCCAAGCCAGAGGACCGTGGATACAATGGTTTCTAGATTTCTCTTGAAATCCAGATATTTTAAACTATTTCAATAGTTTTAATATCTTATGGTATTCTTCACCCTGGGGTCATTTCTTAGAAGGCTCTGGTTTTACATATCTCAGATTTAAGTCAAATTGGGCTAAGGTGAAAAAGATGTCAAGGTGACAAC
>NW_005307302.1:0-795 GCF_000412655.1 Myotis brandtii
AAATATCCTCGGGTGAGGATTAACAGTAACAACAACACAAATTATTAGTAGTTTAAAACCTTGTTAAAATTCTCTAACATAAAAAATACTTAATAAGAGGAGCCAAGTTGTCTTCTCCAATTTTCAAATGTACTGTCACCAAAGTTGAAAACAAAAGGGCCTTCTCTTCTCTGAATCTCTCCCCCACCACCACTGCACCCCTTTCCAAAGCAGAGGACTCCAAGATTTTCAGCTGCAAAGCCTTGGAGACCCCAGAGGTTCAACTGTTAAGAACACCAATTTCTGACTGAGGAATCACATGCAAAGACAGTGAAGTTTAACTGACATCACAATTTATTGTCCCCAAAACAATCTTCCCAACTCAAAGCAAAACCGTAATTACTGGTGAGAAAGACACTGCCTGTTTGTTAACTGACTGAAAGAGTAATTTACAGTGTGTCTCCCTCACAGCAGAAGTCCTCCTGGCAGTCAAAACATGGGTTTTGTGTATTCAGAAGCAAAGCTCAGAGGAGCAGAAGGGAGTAAAAAGGATGCGGCATGGGAAGTGTGCCCTTTCCCCCATTTACCCCAGAAAGTCACAGCACTGAGAGCTCTTGGAAAATTCCCCATTAGGAACACAAACTTGCACCATGATAAGGACAAAGACTGAACACTTTTTTTTTCTTTCTCTCTTTTAAGTAGTGTCATATCCATTGAAATCTCCCACTCTGTGTTTAGGGCTTATAGGAAGATCGCTAACACAAATGAGGAAAATGCTCATACAATTTTCTTTTTTAAAAAAGAAATATATTTTTT
>NW_005307303.1:0-795 GCF_000412655.1 Myotis brandtii
TCTGACCAAGTCTGACTTCTTAGCTTCATATTCAAGACCCTCCATGCTCTGGCCCCAACCTCTGTGCTCTTGTGTATATATCCAAAGGTCTCCAGTGTCTTAAGTTTCCTGAGGAGCTCTTGTTCTTAGGTAGATTCTGATCATCGTCTGTGGCGGGAGGTGGGAGGGTGGGAATGGAGAGGATGGCTCTGACTCTCTGGGTGTTGCATAATAAAGAAACCCTCAGAGATCTAGGGTGTCTCTTGAGAATCTTTCTTGAAGAATAATGATTCTCTGGGTTCTAATATGCTCCTAGGAGAACAGCTAGTTCCTCTTTGTTCTTGTCAAAATAAGATGGTTATGTTCGCAGGGTGGGGTCCAGTGTCATCAGAGCCCCAAATAAGGTATTTCTTTTTTGTTTGAAAGTAACCATAAAATCAACAGCTTCTTTGATGTCAGCCCAGTATGATGCTGTGCCAGCTATTTTCTGACAGTTGCCTTGAATTTTTCATTACTGTGGAAAGCAAGAAATGACCTCTGAGGGTTTCACTATCTGTTTGATGTATGTGTTCATTCATACACCTTTCAACAACCGTTTTAAAAGGGTCAGAAAAGAAACACAATGATTTTGGTAAGAAAAGAGCTGTTATTATTGTTTTGGGTTTATTTCTAAGTTTTTACTTACAACATACAGATTAAATGCGGTTTATATTTTGGATGTAAATTATGTGTAGTATTGCATACACATACGTAATTTTGTCTGAGATATTCAAAAGGAAGAGAAAATGTCTTGAGAATGTGCTAATCCTTTTTTTT
>NW_005307304.1:0-795 GCF_000412655.1 Myotis brandtii
AGGGATTCACACTGATCTGACTTGCTTACATGGTAAGCTGGGTCAGACTTTAAAGTGGAATGTGGACCTGTAATTGTCTTGATTTGATTTCCCTTTGGCCCAACATCACGTAAGAGTTGATATCCACCTCACCTCCAGAGATTGTGGTCTGTGCTGCCTGTTTCTGTCCCTCTATTTTATAATGAAAACAACCATAAGACTTATTTCAGTCACCATTCTAAACTGTCTGGTCAAATTGATGGAGAAACAAACCCCCCAGCCTCATGGAGGACCCCCCATTCTTAAATCATTTGCATATCAATTAAGGCATAAATATCAAAGACTAATTTATGCAGTACAATAAAAAATACTCCATTAAAATCTCACATACTTTCATAAATTCAGGTGCAGTATGCTTTTTAAAAATGGTTTAGAAATATAATTTCTTTAATTTTATACTTCACTGTTGATCCAATTCATATGTAAAAAACATCTGATAGTTGGTGGGCATTTTTGCCTTATTTTCATTAAAGGCAGTGGGTTAGCCTGTCCTCTTGAAGCACTTAACCTGATTTCATATCTTAATAAAAGAATGCCATTAAGGAGTTGAGAGGCTGTGCTATGCTGTTCAAGGCATTCCTAAGAGCCCATCTTTGTTATTGATGAAATTCCTCCAGCCTGGGTCGATTAAAGTGTAAAGCAATAAATAAAAGGCCAAGGAGAATAAAAGAACTCTCTCTGACCAGACATTCCTAATTCTAAATATAGTTTAAGAATCTTTTTTTTCAGTTTTACCAAAAGATTTGGAGATAACAC
>NW_005307305.1:0-795 GCF_000412655.1 Myotis brandtii
GTCCATTGCTTGCTTCCCACAAGCATCTGATTAGGCTGGAGTGAACCTGCAACCCAAGTGGTGCCCTAGGCCAGGATTGAAACCGAGACCCTTTGGTGCTCAGGCCGACCAGGGCAGAACTCTTTCTTTTATATACAAGTAAACTAGCATGTGTTGAATAAAGCAAACTAAACAAAAGGGATAAAGTTTAGAGCTAGATTTAAAATGGAAGAAGCTTACAAGTGAACTCTGTCAATTGTCCTAATGTGTTATTTTTATTTCTATCCCCATTCATTTAAAATGCAGTGAAATCTGATGAAATAATGCAGTGTTTGGATTTGATTCCTTTGGAAAGTGGGTCAGTGGCAAAATGTCTGGGGTAATTATCAGGAGAAAAATTGAGGCTTCAATTTTTAAATTCTGGATGTAAAAGGAATTTGTATTTATGCCGCACTTTACAATGACAGTTTTCATTTTCAATACTTATTTAGTGGAGGAGCCAGAGTGTGTCTAACTTTGTGGCTTACATAACCCCCAAAGATGCAACATTCTTTGCTTCAGTGCCAGTGAGGTGCACACTCATCCTGTGTCTTTCCTGTGTCAGAAAGAACAAAGTGTCTCAAAAGAGCTTCCATGCAAAATGTGGCTTTAGCAGAAAAATAAAAGACTACAATACTCTCTCATTTGTGTCTCAGGGTTCTAGCCCTAGGCCAACATTGGGATCAAGCATATCTCTAAGTAGAAGTTTCCAGATTTTCTTTCAGAGCTTCCTCCCGTGGGTGCCTCCCACCCTCAGGCTGGACCCCATACTCCTCC
>NW_005307306.1:0-795 GCF_000412655.1 Myotis brandtii
AACACTCCATCCACTGAGCCAAACCAGCTAGGGCTCACCTCAGAATTTTCCACTGGAGCTAGAAGAGGGGCGTGTTCACCCACCGACTTCCCTCCCCCATTGGTTAAGGATCACCAGTTGGGGTGTTCCCTGCCCAGTACTCCCAGGTGTGTGCAAGCCTCAGGGGGTGCCTGGCAGGAAACAGAGACTCAGTACAGAGAGGCAAGCTGCCCCCAGGTGTACCTGCAGCAGCGACAGAGTAGCAGGTGGGCTGAGAGGGGGTGCCATACAGAGCCCCTCAGCTCCAGCCTGCTCAGAGGTGTGGACTGTATCACCCGAGGAGAGAGGCATGCGGTGGGTGCGGGAGAAAGCTGGCCCTCCCCAGTGAGAAAACAGCCTGTGTGCTGGCCGTGATGCTACCCGGGACCTCGGACAAATTATTCAAATCCCCAAACCTCCTTGTGGTGTGAGGACATAGCACAGCCCCGACGGGGCGCACCGCCCACCTCACAGCCAGGTCCCCCAGCAGCCTGGCCATTTCTGACCTGTGCAGCCAGGTGGGGTGCCATCTCCCCTGGGCCCTCTCTGTGGTCACATCCGGGAACCTCTATTGATTCCACTGCCATTTTCCTCTCCGATGGCATCAGCCTGTCTCCCACTTGGTCTCTCTTTGTCCATCGCTGTGTCTCTTGGTGCCTCTGCCTCTGCCTCTACATGTGTATGTGCCTGTGTGTGTAAGCACACAAGTGTGAGGAGGGGCATAAAAGTGACAGTGTGTGTATGTGTGAGATTATATGTGGGTTTGTGAGAGGTGTG
>NW_005307307.1:0-795 GCF_000412655.1 Myotis brandtii
CCCCCCCCAGCCCTGCTGTGTGAACCCGGCAGGTCACTCAATCTCTCCGATCCTTGGTGTCTGACCTGTGCAAAGGGGACAGTAGGGCGGGTCAGTGGAGGTCCCAGCTGCTTGGCACTCGCACTTCCCCACTGACCAGCCCCTCCCCCGAGCAGGTGAGGTACTGGATCCAGGGGGACTCCGACTCGGAAGCCCACGTGCTGGAGAGCAAGGTGCCCTCGGTGGAGCTCACCAACCTGTACCCGTACTGCGACTACGAGATGAAGGTGTGCGCCTTTGGCACGCAGGGCGACGGCCCCTACAGCTCCCTGGTGTCCTGCCGCACCCACCAGGAAGGTGAGGCCTCGCCACGACCGGCCGACCAGCCGTCCATCCCTGTGATTCCCCGAAGCCTGTCTGCCCAGCCCTGCCCCCTACCTCCCAGATCTCCGCCCTCTTCTGCCACTGACAGCTCTCTTCCTGCCCACCCCCTGCCCAGTACCCAATGAGCCAGGGCGTCTGGCTTTCAACGTCGTCTCCTCCACGGTGACCCAGCTGAGCTGGGCTGAGCCCTCGGAGACCAACGGCGAGATCACGGCCTACGAGGTCTGCTACGGCCTGGTCAACGAGGACAACCGTAAGGCCCCTCCTTCCGCCCCCGGGGTGGCAGCCGTGGAAGGGGAGGGGCCGAAAGTGGGAGGGAGGCCACATTGTCCTGCTCAGTGGATGAGCCCCTGCATCTGGTCGCCTGAGGCATCATTCGGTTTAGGTCTGGTTCAGGCCCAGAAGCTTCCGGGGCTGGAGGGGGTGGAAGGC
>NW_005307308.1:0-795 GCF_000412655.1 Myotis brandtii
AAACCACTCAGCAGAGCTTCCTTAACTGTGAGCTGTTGGAAGCTAGGAGTTTGAGCACTATTAACTATTTTTTAAAGCTCTGAATAGCTTTAGGGATCTCAGCAGGGGTGGGTGGAATCAGTTCACTCATGGCATAGTGCCAAAATATGGCCAGTCTAGGCTTCAAGTCACAGCAGTGTTTAGCATTACAGGGGATGGAAGGTTCTCCTCAGGATTACAGACAAATGGAGCCAGGGTTCTAGGATGGGAAGTCTGGGCCTCAAATGGCCAGCTGAATGTCACCCAGCCCCACGCCCAACACCCTATACCCTTTAAGCCCAGTTTTTTGTTGTTTTAGCCTTCCTAATTTATAAAAAAGAAATTATATTTGGCAGTTCACTAATGTTTTGGAAACTAAAAGATAATTAACTATTTGTAATCTCTAATATTTAGAGAAAATTTTAGAAATGGTTATTTTTTTTCTTCTTACGTTCATTTTTATAGAAATTTTTTTCACAACATGGACATCAGTTCAACTTCAGTTTATCTCAAAAAGTAAATACTGAGGGCTATGCAATTGGTACATACGCATTTGTTATAAAAGTAAAACATTTCACTATCATTTTACATTGCTGCGAAGAAACTGTTATCAATTGGGGCTACTGGCTGGGACCTCGATTCTTCTATTCGACACAGAAAATATTTTAAGGTCAATGATAATGAAAGTAAAGCAAGCAGGAATGCATTGACCACAGCAAATATATACTTAGGCAAGTGAATCAAGGAAGGGCATAGAAGAAGCAACAGGAAAGCCTA
>NW_005307309.1:0-795 GCF_000412655.1 Myotis brandtii
TATGCAGAGCACAAAGAAATAAGAGATGTTACAAATTATTATTTCTGCATTGGAGGACTGAGGGTGTGGTAGGCAGAGTAATACTCCCCCCACTCAAAAGATGTCCATATCCTAACCCCTGCCACCTGTGAATGTTACCATAAATGCCAGCATGTACGTGTGGCTGACTTCAGGCTGTTGAGACTGAAGATGACCCTGGATTATCCTGCTGGCCAATGCAGTCACGGGGTCCTGCTGGCTTTGGAAATGGAGGCAGCGACAATGAGCCAATGGAAGCAGACAGCCTCTAGAAGCTGGACAGGGCAAGGAAGCACATTCTACTCTAGAGCCTTTAGGAGGAATGAAGCCCTCCTGATACCTTGATTTTAGCCCAGGGAGACTTCTGACATCTGACCACTTAAGCCACTAAGTTTATGGCAATTTTTTACGGCAGCAATAGAAAACCAATACAGAGAGCTTTGGGTTTTCTGCATTTGCATTTTCAAAGTAAGCATGCATTATATTAGTAATCAGAAAAAAAACTGAATCATGAAAATCATAAATTTGTATAGGATGTTATAATTTGCAAAACACTTTCACATACATGATCTTACATACAAACATGTCTTGCAGTAGATTTGGGAGGCAGAAAACTGAGGTGACGGCATCCATCTCAAATTCTTGCTCTCTGTCCCTGCAGCTTACCGTGCCGGCATGGTAAGAGCAGAGGGACCAGGGTCCAAAGAAAGGTGGATAAAATAACAGTGGCGCGCCAAGGATGGGCCCACAATTATGAATCGGCTCCAGCCAAGAGTG
>NW_005307310.1:0-795 GCF_000412655.1 Myotis brandtii
CTTTCCTGTTGACACTGCCACCTACCCGGTTCCTCCAGCCATAAGCTTGGAGCCAGCTTGTTTGCTCAAGATGGAAACATTAGCACCCATTTTGTTGCTAATGTTGTAAAACTGCAAACAATATAACACATGTACATTGAGAATGCAAGTTCCCTCATTATTTGCTCCCCAGAAATAGCTACCGTCCGCATTTGGTGACTGCCTCTATTCATTTGCATGCTTTCCGTTACAGCAGACAGAAAATCCAATCAAAGTAGGACTTGTGGGCTCACGTACTAGAACCATGCAGAAGTGGTTGTGGGTTTCAGGCACGGTTTGATCCAGAGGTGCCTGCTGTCACCGGGGCTCTGGCTCGACTTCTCTGCAGTTCTTTCCCTCCTCGTGGTGTCACCTGCGTCCAGTTAGGGTGGTAGCCACGGTGGCCGGGGTCCCTGATGTTATCCTCACTCTGCACCATCAGGGAAGACAAACTCATTCTTGGAAGAGGATTCCCATCCGAGGAAGAGGGAGGAATCCTGTTTCTCAGAGTCGTTCAGACCTGGCCTAGAGGGAGATCAGCGAAGACTTCCTGGAGGAGGTGGGCCCTGAACCAGTCTGGAAGGAAGGCTTGTGAGAAGGATTGGGGCTTTTTTTTTTTTTTTTATGAGAAAGCCAAGTGCCCTTTGACCTCTATTGAAGCTCCCACTTTGCAGTGTACGTACTGTGAAATGAAGGCAGCAACAGACCAGCCGATGGGGCGATGAGAAAGGTTAATGCCCAGCCATCATATGCACACAGTAAACATGACTTGTTCAC
>NW_005307311.1:0-795 GCF_000412655.1 Myotis brandtii
ATTTTTAGCAATAGCAGCCTGCTCAGAATTCAGGCCAGATGTCTTCTTGCCTCTATACCTTGTATACATTTCTCTAGAACGTGAAATACTCTTCCCTGTTTCCATTCAGTTAAACCCTACTGTTCAGCACATGGCTTGTCACTCCTTTTCTGTAAGAAGTCCCTCCTCCATGTTCCTGTGGCAACCTTTGCATTTATGTGAACAATTGTGGTGTAATCTCATGTCCACTTTATCTCTCCTTCTACATGGAGAAGTCCTTATGGTTAGATACTGAATTTGTGTTGTTCAGATTTCTGTTTGCTTGACTAGTTCGGGTTTGAAGCTGGTTGTTTTGTTGTACTAGATAGTGAGACCCATGTACAGAAAAAGAGCTCCGGGAAGCAAGAGGAACACATTTCTCTGGAATACACTCTCCCAGTTGCTGCCTTTTCAAGAATATTTGAAGTAATATGTTGATAGCACTGTTGTTCAAACAGAGTAAAAAAAACACACACGCACAAAAACAGGTGAATCAGTGTGAAGTCCAGAAGTTGAGATGCACAGAGAAGGATTCAGAGGTTGAGTCTTTTTTATGTGTTTTCTATAAGACAATCAAATGGTCTTTTCTACCCTGAACCATGGCTCACATTCTCTCATGTTTAATCCTGGTGGTGCTTTGATCAAGAATGGAGAGGCCCTCACTAACATTTCTTTCTTGAATGGCCGGGTGAGGGAAATTTAAACTGTGGTACTTTATACAACTCGGCACGAAACAAACAAACAATCCAAACTATGGGCAGAGAGGAACTGAACAGA
>NW_005307312.1:0-795 GCF_000412655.1 Myotis brandtii
AAATAAATAAATAAATAAATAAAATAAAAAATAAAAAGGCCAACTATCGGACATGGTCTAGTCACAGCGCTGGGCCCAATGGGGACAGGAGACCTGGCTTACTGGCCACACCTGCCATTTATTAGCTGAGAAGCCTTGGGAACGACCTTGATCTCTTAGGCCTCAGCTACCTTAGATAAGGAAACCAACTAGGCAGAGGCCAGGTATCAGACCAAACGGTCTCTAAAAACTGTTTCAGCTTAAGAATTAAAGGGATAGAAGTATATTTATAGCAACACATTTCATAACAGCAAAATAGTAGAAACTAGCTGAATGTCTCCCTTACTCCATGAGATCAATAAAGGGACAGTCTTAGAACATAATACTACACAACAGCGAAAACTGATGAGCTGTACCTACGGGCAAAAATGTCAAGAAATCTAGGAAATATAATGCAAAGCAAAGACATATGACTATTTTACAATATAATTATAAAGTTCAAAAGAAGGCAGGATAGAATGAAATAATAAATGGTTTAGGGATAGCTATGGAAAGACGTCAAGGAAATAAGCAGCATGAAATTCAGGCTAGAAGGTACCTGGGGAAGAGGGAGGGGATGCTATCAAGGAGGAACCCTTAGGAAGCTTCCAGAGACTCATCACATCCTACTTCATGGCCTGAGGAGTGGGTAGTTGGGTTTCTATTTTAATTTTATTATTGTTCATTAATTATCTACATATGTGGTCATAGACTCTTTTACATGTTCTGTATTTCACATACAAAACAGGTCTAAAGGGAACCAATATTTTAATTAAA
>NW_005307313.1:0-795 GCF_000412655.1 Myotis brandtii
TCACCAACTCTGAGAGCCCAGTTTGCTAGTCCAGGTTTCACAAGTAACTGAAAACCACAAAACTGTGGTTTTAAAAAAAACCCAGAATTTAGAAAACAGGCTCGAATTAAGAGGTACAACCGCTTCAAGCACTTCCGATGAAAAGAAACTTACCCGTTGCAGGGTTTGAGCATCCAGAGGGCAACTAACTTAACTCTAAAACCTCACTCCCCAGTCCCCCACGTCCCACCAGGGTTTCCCTGCTGCTCATTCCACTTCCTCTCGGTCTGACCCCAGGTTTCAGGTGTCAAGACCAGAGTGGCACTGACTGTGGCCGTGCATTTGAGACGTCGCTATAATAGAAATGATAATATTTGTGTTCTCTCCTGATGTCCCCTGCACTTCCTCTGTTCCCACTTGTGAGTCATTTCTGTAAAACAGGCAGCAATATCCCTTTGGCATCACCTATCTGCTGGAGAAATTTACTTAGTGCCTACCATTTCCACAAGGTAACTCAACATACTCTGTCCAGACCAGCTGCCCTGGCCGCACATCTTTCTGTCACTACATGCCCAGACACTGTCCTGTGCTCCTGTATATATGAGCTGTGCTCATCTGCTCGGTCCCCTTTCAACCTTCCATCTGCCCTTACATTGCAAGTTCACGGGTCAGGGATAATAACTTCACCTTGAATGCAATAATATAAAAAATGCTGATAGTGATGCTGCTGCCTTAAATGTATTCCAATCCTCCTCCAGCACTTCAGCACCTCGGGACACCCCCAAGCTTACAAGCAAGCTGTACATGGGAAACTCC
>NW_005307314.1:0-795 GCF_000412655.1 Myotis brandtii
AACTGGTCCCCTGTTTAAAAAGTTTGAGGACCCCTGAGGTAGCTTATCCAATGTATTAGAACATGACAAATGCTGTGGGGAAAAGAAACAGACGCAGAGAGCAGAGTGAGGAGGAGCGTCGGGACCGCTGGGGAGGGGTGGTAGCAGACTGTGGAGTTAAAGAAGGTGATCAGTGTGGGCCTCCTTGTGAAGGAGATGTTTGAGTGAAAACCTGGAGAGGAGCAAGTCCCAGGCACTTGATACTGGGAAGGGCAGTCAAGGCCAAGGCAGCAGCTAGACCAAGAGCCCCAAGGCAGGATCGGAGTGGAGAGCGTGGCGTGGGCCTGATGCTTGCTCACTCAGAACCAGGTCTGCCTTCTTCTGAGAAAGGATTCTCCATCCTTGTGTCCCTGTTGGTGGTACTGAATCACCTGCCCAGTGGTGATTGGCCACAGGACTCCCACCTAACTAAACAAGGTCATTTCCCAGGACCTTGTAATTTTGACTTACACTGAAGAGAACGTCTTCTTTCCCTCTGGTTGTCAAGTGAAGGATAAGAGCCTGGAGCTGCCGGCACCCAACCCTTCCCTCCCCGCGTCCAGCACACGTGTTGTGTGCCAGGTTCCATTCGGGCACTGCGGCTGCAGTGGTTCATGAGAAATGGGACTCCTGTCCTCTTGAAGAAGAGGAATATAATAATTCAACAGAGAAAAGTGGCAACTTTCCAATTGCGCTGAGGTCTGTGAAGATCTTCAGGTGCTCAGATAGGAAATGACTAGGAAGGGGACGTTGGTAGTGAGCTCTGAGTGGGGGACT
>NW_005307315.1:0-795 GCF_000412655.1 Myotis brandtii
CTGCATGCACCCCAACCAGGGTGTGGGTAGAACCTGCAACCCAAGTATGTGCCCTTGACAAGGTGACTCAGGAGACCCTTCAGTGTGCGGCCCACGCTCAAATCACTAAGCAACACCCGCCAGGACTATTTAGAGGTTTTAAGTTGTTTAATCCAAGTTGGCTGTCCCAAATTTTAATATTCAAAAGTATTTCACAAATATGAAAGATTTGAGAACAATTTCTAAAAGATCCTTTACAATTGATGCTAAGCTTCCTGACTGTAAAGAGGAAAGGAAAGAGAGAGGAACTATATTCTGTTTCATAGTCTTCAAAATAAACAGAGCTTTTCCTAAGAGTTAGCTCTGAAATGAGCCTCTTATCTGAGACCTGACCTAGGGGTATGCTAATCAGTAGAAGTGCTACTGGAAGAGGTAGATGTTTCATCTTAGGGGAGGCTGGATGAAATCTAGCCCCCCACTTCAAAGCTCAGAGATTTATTTGTTCAGTGCTCACCTGATTGGGTTTTTAGAAATTGGTTCACACTAACTAAAATGCACATGAATTGGGGTAGGACCAGAAATACTAATTTATTCAGTTATAAGAAATGTTGCTGTGACTGGAGAAGTTCTCCCATAGGATGTGATCAGCACATTTCCCTCTGTGGTCAAGCATGGGATACTAGATCATATTTAGAAATCTCTTTACTAATTTATATGAGAGAGAGAGATGTTCTTTTACCAGGCATCTGAAACGGAGGTGAGAAAGACCTGTGTTAAACTTGGCTTCAAGACACTTGCCACATGCATTAAGACTGA
>NW_005307316.1:0-795 GCF_000412655.1 Myotis brandtii
AGCCAACACAACAATAGCCGTCCAGTGTGAATGAATCGAAATTATGCCTATTTTTTTTGTCAGACTGGTAAGAAACGTATTTTGTGTGTGCTGCAGAATTTTGACAATTACTTTATGTGTGCCATGAGAAGAGAAAGGTTGAACATCACTGTCCTAGGGTACAGGCAGGTCCCTCCTTCATCCCCCAACTTCTAGTCAGAGTGTCTTTGTATGAGAACAATCTTGTACAGATGGATTCACACTCCATGCACACCTGCCCGGATGGATGGTCTGTGTGAATGCACAACGGAATTTACTGACATGGGCCTCGGCAAAACACACCAAGGCATGGCTTCTGTTGGGCGCCAAGTGCCCTGGGAGTCAGCTCAGGATGGCCCATGAGATGAAGACAAGGATTTCTCAAGGCAAGGCTGGAGCTGGCGGATGCTGTGCGGCTCAAGGCTTCTTCCCCCAGGAGCACAGGAGTGTGGCACGGCTCACTCAGCAGGGCCAGTTTAGAGTCAGAGATGGGGCGGGTACAACGATTGAGAGAAGGTCACTGTCTGGCACTCAACGACTTCTCTGCTCAACCCAGCAGGAGCCCGAGCCCACCTATTAGCTCACATGACCATCGGGTTATGAGCATGATTTAGAAATCATAAAACACTGCACATCTGTGAGTGATGTTCCCATCTCCTGGTGGCTGCACTGAATCTGGCCCCTCTCCTGGCCCGGTGAACAAGCAGGAGCCTCACTCTTCCTCCTCCTCTCCCCTCAGTTCCTCAACCTGCTCTGATTCCTTACTAGCACATATCC
>NW_005307317.1:0-795 GCF_000412655.1 Myotis brandtii
GTCAGCAAACCAAACCTGAGCCTGTAAATGCCTCAAGGTCACAAAATCAAACCGCCAAGGACAACCAATGACAAGCAGCCAAGCAGGCGTTAAGCAACAACCAATCACACCTCCTCCTTTGCTTCCCTTTTTATGTGAGTCTTCCCCCCTCACCCCACCCCCTGCGCTTCCAGTTCGGTGGGGCCCCATTCCCATCCAGTTTTTGCTCAAATGAACTCAAATTGTTTAACATGCCTCAGTTTATCTTTAACACAGGGGAGCCGCCGTGCCGGAAGCCAGGGGGGCTACGCACAACCCCCCTGGGAGTGGAAGCAGGTAACAACCAGATCTGGGAGGGATCCTGAGGTCATTGCCCCAGTATGCAAATGAGGAAAGTGAAGCCAAGACTAATAAAAGGAGTAGCAGTACTGCTGAGAGCCAGGCCCTAGGCGAGTACTCACAGGCACCTCGTCATTTAACCCCACCAGGGCCCATGGAGAAGGGTTCCTATGAGCCCATTTTACAGAGGAGGCCACTGAGGCACCATGAGGCTGAGGACCTTTTCCAAGTTCTGAGGCTGCAGAGGCAGAGCTGGGCTGGGAATCGGAGGCTGGGGATGAGGCCTCCCGTTGTCTGGACTTACCAGTCCCCCCACGAGCCTGGACTCAGACCCATGAGCTCCCGGTGCCAGCTCGACCCCTCACCTGGCTTGGAGCCATCTGGGGAGAGTCTGTATCATATCCACTGTCAGGAGGCAAGGACAGCCCCAGGCAGAGGCCTGTTGGGCTGTGGACGACCAGGGCAAGCTGCTCGCAC
>NW_005307318.1:0-795 GCF_000412655.1 Myotis brandtii
GGGTGACTTTTGGTATCTCTTAAAAGAAGAGGAAGACCTGGCAATACTGAGCATGTAGTCTTCCACAACAAGTCATGGAAATAGAGTAATGGCTGCTCTCTCTGGTCACAGTTCTCCAGTTTGTCACAACCACTAGCACTCCATATTAGCCAGCTTGACCCCGTATCTACAGAAAGGACTCGTATGAATGCACTTTCAAGTTATCACCAGGGAACCAGACATTCGGATGGCTGGTTTGAGACAGCCGGGAAAGTAAGAGGGCCTGGCACAGAGGAGGCACTAGCTGTATTTAAGTTGTCAGTGATGTTGTTGTTAATATTATTATACTGTCATCACTACTCATATCATTGTTATTACTGTAATAGGAAGGAACCCCAAGGGGGAAGATCTTGCCCTCGCAAAGAGGAGATTGAATTAGAGTTGTCTGGACTAGATTGTAGAATCAGCTTCCTTTTTTATACCTTGGAACTGGCTGGTCTGACTGCCATTTACTCTCCTCATTTAGTTTCACAGAAATAAGCATGTGGGTTTTTAGTCAGTCAGAATGGATCTGTACTCGAGCTCTGTCAATTGCTAGATGCATTATCTTGGGTATCAAAAAATAAAACAAAAACCACAGCTCAAAAATCAAAGCTGACAGGCAAAGGGACATAGCAGGAAGAAATTCACTGAGTAGTGCTCTGAGGGGGGAAATTAAGTGCCAAAAGGGGGAGCTAGCAGTGGGTTATGCTAATTAAGGATTAAAAATGTGCATTATGTAGAGAGTGAAATGCCTTCACAAGTCTGTGTTCAAGG
>NW_005307319.1:0-795 GCF_000412655.1 Myotis brandtii
AAAAAAAATCATTTATCCTCGGATGAGGATTAACAACAACAACAAAATGTTTTGGGTCTTTATTTAGAAGTTCAGTGATATTTTTGTGCTGTAAACTGTTGTTTATGTCAGTTAGCCTTTGGTAAAATTGTTTCTTTACACATTGTTTCATTCAAAGTCAGTTTCCAAGAACCTATTAATGAACTGAGCACTTAATGGGTTTGTATCAAAGACACTTTAGGTTCTATCTTAACTTTCACTTTAATTGAACTATTAATATGCATTGTTGTGATCTGAAATTGAACTTCAATATGATTTTCTCTTTTTTTCATGGATCTCAGAATTTATATAAAATTAAATCTTATACAATATACCCTTTTGAGGGTGCAGTATAATACCTATTATGTGCCATTGATCTCAATATGTTTTTCTTGTTTAAAAATCTAAAAGATGATGAAAAGGAGGCAGTACTTCTAAATTTTCCACACTTTGAACTTCTGTTACTTATTGCATTAGAAGGGTACATACAGACCTTAATCTTCAGCTCAGTGCTAGTTTATTTGGGGACAAGGACCTTTGCTTACTCATTCCAGTGTCTCCTACAGTAGGTGGCACAATAGCTTCTGTGAGGCAGGAACTAATAAATATTCACTGAGTCACAATAGCAACAATTAACAATAACAGTAGCTAATATATGTCTATGCTCACTGCCCAGAAAGCAGTGTGGGTGCCTTTAATGCCTGGTCTCACACTCCCCACTTCCCACCCTGTGGGGCGCAGGTACGGTGTTTTGGCCAGGTTTAAGCCTCGGACTAA
>NW_005307320.1:0-795 GCF_000412655.1 Myotis brandtii
GTACGTTTCCTTGCAGCCGTGTTATTTTAAAGGCAGCTGCATCTCCTGAATGGAGCCACCATCCTCGCGTGGGCCCAATCACAAGCAGGCCATTTTCGGTGGAGATGGGCTGTGTACAATCAGTTCAGGCTTTACAATGCTGATTTATTCTTCTTAGGAGCCAAATCACACCACATGGACTGGCTAAACCTGATTATAAGTGGGACAAGCACAGTTGTGGGGATGCTGACAGAGGGAGCTATGGGCGAGGCCTGTGCCCTTCTGGGCCAGCGCTCCAGCATCCACCCTTCTCTTTCCCCTCCTCACTCTAGCTCCCTGCCTCTGGCCACCCTACCACCTTTAGTGCCTTTCCCAGATAGGGAGTTAAGAGGAGGTGACATTAAAACAATCATGCACACTCTTCAGTGGCTAAGTGGAGATGATTCAAGTAATGGCATTGCTCAAACCTATCTGCATAACTATTTCTTTTATAGTCGCTCTCCTCTCAAAATATTCCAGAAACCTATGGAAGTAGAACTGTTCCACTATCTCTATCAACAGGAAGCATGAGAGCCTCCCTGGGTCTTATCCTAGTTCGTTTGGGCGGCTATTCCAAAATGCCACGGACTGTGTGGCTGTAAACAACACAGATTGATATCTCACAGCTCTGGGGGCTGAGAGGGCAACAGACAAGGTGCTGACATCAAGGTGTCCCGGTTCCAGGTTCATGGACGGACATCTTCTCGCTGTGTCCTCATACGGTGGGAGGGACTAGAGAGCTCTCTCTGGTCTCTTTAATATAAGGACACTAATCCC
>NW_005307321.1:0-795 GCF_000412655.1 Myotis brandtii
GCTGCAGAGGGACGATGCGCACTGAGCTCCTTCGGGAGAGGCGAGAACAGCGGGCAGAGCTATGACAGCGAGTGTAGCTCTCAAGCAGGTGTGGTCTCCCTTTATTAAAACGATGCTTTAAAAAATACAGGTGCAAGTGGAAATGCCCGGGCCGCATCCCTTCCTCTCACCTTTTCATCATTGCCATGCCTCCTGCTACTGTAATGGATGGCAAAGGCTATACTTGACACACACAGAGGAAAGAGAAGCTCAGATTCTGGCTACATTTCCTCTCTCTTAAATGTCTACCTGCTCATTCCTCGTGGCGCCCATATCTGGCCTTCAACTTTAAAACACAAATCTGTTGGCTATAGTTTCCTTAAAGAAAAGTAGAGAGAATGACACACGAGATAATGCCCTAGATTGCTTTCCAGTGTGGCAGGAGCCGGCATGCTGTTGGAATTTTGGCTGCAATATGGTAACGTCTGCTTGCGTTCAATTATTCAGCCCCGTTTATGTTTTCCATGCCAAGTTGGATAGGTTTGTATTTCGATTTTTCCCATTCTGAAGGAGGCTTTTCAGATGAATTATCCCATCTCCAGGCTACCACATGGAAGCTTTCGAAGCCTTTTAAAGAGTTCATATACTTCAAACAAAGCAAGGGATCTCTCCATTTTACCTACTCCGTAATCCTTCCCTTTGCCTCGTAACTTGCAGTAGCTCCTACTAGGTGCTTTCACCCAGCAATGCTATCCATAGTCAGTAGATTATTTTTTTTAGAAAGAAGAGTATTGCCTGGCTGGTATGGCTCAGTGG
>NW_005307322.1:0-795 GCF_000412655.1 Myotis brandtii
TTCATATTTAAAGGCATTCAGGATGAAAGGATAAAGTCAGACTCCAAATCCCTTCCAAGTTATTAACATAGAAGCTAGTGGGATAATATGAAATCTTCCACATTTTCTATCTAGATTTAAATGATGCAGAATTAAATCATCTCGTCTATTGGGGATGGAAGATGTTCTCTGATCTTTAATCCCTTTCTGAGAAATTTAGGAGACAGGGTATGGAATCATGTTGAAATGTTTATTTCGCGATGTTTTCTGCTCACTTTGCCCACAAAAGCTGTAGACCTTCCCATTGTGATTTAGACTCCTATGTTAGCAATCCAAGACGCTTAGGTTTCTCTGTCAGAGTGACTGTAGAACATCTTGATTAAATATTTATAAATTTCCTAAAATGTATATTGCTTGCTTGATCTATGGAACACGCCTGTATTCATTAGTCTTCTTTTACGTGGGGCTGCTAAGCGGGAACAATGCCTCACACACTCTGGGAGCTCAATGAATGTTTAATGGCATTAAGCCATATGATAAATCACCACTCCTTTCAGATATAATTGGAAAATGGGGCTGCATCCTGAATGGAGATTGGGCATTCTAAACCAGCGTCTGCCGCTAATAGGAAGTGTAGATCCTCATATTTGCCCCCAATAGATTTTGTTCCCCATACAGGACCCTAAGGATGGAGACGGGACGTAGAAACATGTGGGTTGGAGACTCCTGAAGAGGCTGCGCTGAGCCTCCTGAGGGCCGGACGCCAGCAGGCCTAGTTCACTTCACACACCCAGCGGACTGTGGTTGAGTGAACGG
>NW_005307323.1:0-795 GCF_000412655.1 Myotis brandtii
GAGAGAGAGAGAGAGAGAGAGGACATTGATGTGAGAGGGAAACATCGATTGGTTGCCTCCCGTAGGAGCCCTGACCAGGGATCAAATTCACAACCATTTTGCTATACAGCATGATGCTTCAACCAACTGAGCCACCCACCCGGGGTTACATAAATATTTTTTAAAACAATTTTTCTCTGATGCTTTTTTCTCACGTGGCCAAAAAGCAGTGAGCAGTTTGGGGCAATACAGGCACAGTAGTTTCATTAGACTGAACATCCTCAATTTCCTACACCTCCGCTTGCATGCTCATTTATACTGGCCACCATTCTTTAATTCAGAAAGCACATAAAATGAGCTGTCTCTCCTTTTGTTCAAGGCGAACCTCTCCTCCTTCCCTTGTTTCACATCCTTTTTGGGAGCCTTACTGTATTCCTCTATTAGTGACCTTTCTATTCATTACACTTTCAGTGTATAAGCAAGTTCAAATTCTATAGGCGTAACACAAGTCTTCTATCCCCATGCCTTCTGTCTATGCCTTCTCTAATCCCCATCACAGCCATCATTCAGGCTGGAAGATTTTCTGTAATTTCTTTATAATTCAGATTTTGAACTCCTGCCCCCCAGATGAGAAGACCTTTCTCTTCCTCAACCTATCTTGTTAGGGGAAATTTTTTAATGATAATAATAAGCAAAGATAAGTAAATTACCTGTTGCAGTGACTCAGATATTTGAAAAATATCAATCCTTGGCAATGCAAAAGGTATACTTCATGAAAGAATATTAGAGTTCTTAACTTAGGAAGCCAAATACCTG
>NW_005307324.1:0-795 GCF_000412655.1 Myotis brandtii
GGCGACCTTTCGGTGCACAGGACATCCTTCAACCAACTGAACTACACAGGCCAGGGCCCCAGGATTCTTCTGTACTATTTTTGCAACTAACTGTGAGTCCAATTGTTTCAAAAGAAACGTAAAGCGCAAAAACAAAACAAACCCCAAACTCATAAACCCAATCATTTACATTCAGATCATTTGCACACCCACCAGGGCCGGCGAGCTGGCACAATTTTTCAGGCCATCTGGAGCTGGTCCTTGGAGCCCTGCTTTCGTTTCTAACACGGGCAGCTTAGGCACCAGTGCAAGGCTTGCACAGTTCCAGAGCGGCCAAGAAAGGCCCCGTGCATTTGGCTCCGGGAGGAGTAGGCAGTTATTTTGTCAAAAGTCCCTGTTGGAAGCCCCACCCACTGGAAAGTGATTGGCCAGAGATGGGGACCAGCTTTCGCAAGCAGAACCCAACAAGATTAGAAGGGCCGGCTTAAGGCTGGGTCTCTTCTAAAAATGCCTACCTAATCTTTGACGTCTTTGGAAAGAAGATAGGTCCAAGTCCATGTGAGTACATATGCATACACATACACATATACCTGCATATACATACATGTATAGACATAACACACACACACACGGCTTAGTCCTAAGGAGCAAAAAATAATTTACAAATATTAACTAAGCCAGTGATTGTCAAGACTGTAATTTAGAATCATCTCCATTTACAGGGATAGGAAAGCTTTATTACAAACACAAACCAAGGCTTCCTCTTCAGTGCCAAAGCGCCCTCCCCACCCCCTCAACCCACCCCCCCAACCCCGG
>NW_005307325.1:0-795 GCF_000412655.1 Myotis brandtii
AGGCCACGCCCCCCACCAGTGCACAGATCCTGTGCACCGGGCCTCTAGTTCATAACATAAGGCCACAGGAAGGATGAGCCCCTAGGCTTGCATTGCCGGCAGTGCCAATGAGCTGCTCCAGTAGGCTCCTCTTCAGAGCAAGCCACCCACTTTCCCTTGGCCATGCAGGTCTTCTATGAGCTGCTGCACCTGTGGTGAGGAGTACCCTGCACAGTCCTGACTTGGCAACGTGGGCCAAGCAAGGGAGGGGACTTCGGAAAATCCCATGTGATTTTCTTTGGAAAGGAGTGGAGGCAAGGGATCTGTCAGTGCATATAGAGTTGTCACACCCCAGTTTCTAAGCCGAGCCCTAGACAGTCTGGTGCCTAGAAGTGTCATTTCCTGGCAAAGGTGAAGAGAGGGTTTGTTTCTACCTGCTGTTCCTGATTCAATCAGCTTTTGGCCCAGTGAGCAAACACAGGCCAACCTCCCCCGCAGCAATTAGAGTGTTCTCCCTGACTCTCCCTCGCCCAGACCTGCTCTGGTGGAGTAAGTATCTGCCATGCGCCTCCCATTTTATTTGATGGTTTCCATTTGGTAGGTATTTATAGACACAGCCAATCCCTGGAGGTATTATTATGCTCATAAGGTGCAGAAACAAATAGTACAGCCCCACCCAGGTTCCTCTTTCTCTTAGGCTCAGGCATCAGCATGTTCTTGGCTTACTTGGCTCTGGGCTTTCTGTATTTCTCTAATGACCAGGTGGGGGCACTGTGTAGTCACAAAACATCGCCAAACGTCTCCTGAGGGCTTCCC
>NW_005307326.1:0-795 GCF_000412655.1 Myotis brandtii
TATTTCCCCCCTCATGCCTACCCTGTATCTACTCACAGTACGAGGTCCAGGTCTACTATGTTTTGATATAGTAGGTCTGGACCTTGTACTGTTTCCATGTGGGTCTGGAAATGCACATTTTACAGTGTTGTTCAATAGAATAACCAGCAAATCAATGTCGTGCCTACCGTGTGTCAGACCATGCTAAGTTCTCTGAGTAATACCCAAGTTCTTTGTGCTTGTGGGTACAAAAGTAAGTAACAGCTATCTCTGCCCTCTTAAGCACCTACCTAAACACAGAGAGAGAGAGGTGTATATGCAGTTAAATAGGATACAGTTTGACCAATGCAATAAGATGGTGTTATGCAAGTGCTGTGGGAGCCAATTGGAGACAGTGACTCTCCGTTTTATTCTGACTTCCTCCACCATTCTGAAAAGACCTCCAGAGGATGTGGTGTTGGCACTGAAATTAGAAGAACTGAGAACTTTCCATCTGTAGATCTAGAGCAGGGGGTGGTGGGATGGTGCCATGATTGTCCCAAGACCAGCAGCTCCTGAATTAGTTAGAAAAGAGGGCATTGGGGAACAAGAGGCCAGAAATGTCGTTTGAGGCCCATTTCAGCTGACACTTGTTAGCAGTGAGGAGAACACTGTTGAGATTTGTAACTCTGGAGGTAGCATTGTGAAGAGGCCAGAGGTGAGACGCCTAACTAGGATCCCAGCTAATGTCATGATCCAGGCAAAAGATAATCCAGAGTGATGAGAGGTGAAATGCAGAGGTGGGCATGGATTAGAGACAGTTAAGAAATAGAATTG